>NC_140169.1:60119696-60319696 GCF_963971535.1 Notolepis coatsorum
GCTACGCGCTGTCTTGGTTCATAAGGGCGCATATCATGGGGTTGAGCGCATACTACTTTGTGGTGTCGCCGGCCACACTTCTCGCATGAAACCTGCATTTTACAAGTTCTGGCCATATGTCCTGTCCCCAAACACACAAAACAACGTCCTTGTCTTTTAAGGAATTCTCTTCTTTGTTCGACTGTATTTTCCGTGCAGTATTTGGATATATGGTTGGCTTTGTTGCAAAATATGCAGTTCTGTGGCGCTCCCGTATATAATGCAGCAGTAGACGCTCTATAGGCTGCGGTAGGCCTATGTCTTTGCTCATAATTTTGTTTGTCAATTTGTGGGTTCAGATCAATCAAGTTTGCCGTTCTTTCTCGGCTTTCAACTTCTCTTTTCAGGAATTTCATTAGGCCATCTACTTCCAACATGTCGTCTTCCTCTCTTTGACGGCTGAACGCGAGCGTTATGCTCTCTGGCACCATTTTCATTAGGATAGGGCAGAGTAAGCTACCATACATTTCAGAGACGACTTGAAGCGCTGACAGACTTCTTACTTGTATTTCGATCTCATCATATAGTTTTCGTAGGGCGACTGTGTCGTTTGCACGTTTAACCGGGGTCAAGTTCAATAACTTATTCATATGGGCATTGATTAAAAGATCTTTTCGGCCAAATCTGTTTTCCAACATTTTAATCGCAGCATCATCATTTTCATTGGTTAATGCGAGACCCGTGATTGCGTTTGCAGCCCTTCCCGTGAGATAGGACTTTAGATAATTAAACTTGTCAGCCTTGCTGAGGTCTGGGTTTCTATGAACTGCCATGTCGTACTGGCTCCAGAACGTTTGCCATAGGCTAATTTCTCCGTTAAATTTATCAATGATCAGTCTCGGGAGTTTGACTGCAAAACCATATCCCTTGTTGGAGCACACTGATGAACGGTCATCTTCTTTTCTTCTCATAGCCTTTTTCAATTTGGTTTTACGCACACATATATCCTCTTCATATCGTTGTACACCCTGAAGTTCATCTTCAAAATCCTCTTCCTCAATTCCGTCTTCAATTTCTGTGTTCAAGGCTTTCAATGCAATTTCTTTTTCCACAAGCATGTCCAGCATTTCTTCATAATCCACATCCACATCTTCTAATGACACTCTTGTCTTCTCATCTATCACATTGAGTAATTTTGTTATCGCAGTCCTTACCACACCTCTTTTCAGAAGTAGTTTCTTTAGTTGTGTCTTGGACATCGCTGCTGTAGGCATTTCTGTACATTCCCTTGATCCTTCTTTGTCTTCAAAGCACTTCTTTTCTTTGTTCCTCCCTGGTTTCGGCACCAGCTTTTGTTACAAAGAATGAAATCAGGAATGTCCAATCGTTGCTTTTCTTTGAATCAAATCTTAAGGTCCTTTATTTTCTATTAGTTACAAATTCTAATTCAGTTCAGTTCTTTTTCTTTCAGTTCAGTTCAGTTCAATTCAAAGTCTCTTTGCATTCTTTCAGTTCAGTTCAGTTCAGTTCAAAGTCCTATTACATTTCATTTCCATTTCATTTCATGCTGTGTGCTCGAAGAGCACGCCACCTATATTACACAGCTGGTTCTAATGATAATCAAAAACAATTCAGCTCAGCTGCAGTGTTTTGGAACACGTTGGCAGGAGCTGTCCACTCTTGCGTGGTGCTGAAAGACAAACTGCATTAGTTTTGTTGGCGAACAAGCATTGCACTTTCATTGTCAATAAAGAAAAATAAAACAAATAAGACAAAACGTTATCACCAATTAACTATGTGTGTGTATTATATTTTACTTTATGAGTCTGAAAGAAAATGTATATTATTTATAATAATAGTTGCAACACGCTCCATCCAAAGAATAGTCTCCACACTTTGAGTTCCGTTATCAGATACCACAGATATCCGATTTATTTAGAAAAGATATTGTTTACATGGGAGAGGTGATCAAAGCGATCCTATTGTTCCTATAAGCGTGGTTCAATTCAAAGCGATGTTCAAAGCGTTTCTAAGACTATCCAAAGCGGCCAGAAAACTATGCTTTTCCCCCGGCTACACCCCCAGCTGATTCCCATTACTTATTTATGTTCTCAGCTGCGCCGTGGCTGGTTCACCTGTCACGTGAACCACCACAATACAACTGAGAATATTCAATTGGCTATACAGATAAACCATAACATTCCCATAAATCATATCCTTCTATTGGAAATAATAATAATAATAATAATAATAATAATAATAATAATAATAATAATAATAATAATAATAATAATAATAATAATAATAATAATAATAATCCATAACAAAAACACTCATATGGCCCTTACAGTACTGTATGCGCTCGGCTTAGGTAACATGTACTTTATATATAAATACAGTTTTCAAGGCGCGACCCCCGAAATAACGTGTCAGAGAGGCTTGGAGCCGGCTACAGTTTCACTATTAATCAGGTTTTAATCTGTTTCGGACATAATCCATATGCATTAAATTGATTAACCTTTGGTTTATACCAGTGACACATGTTCATCATCAGATAACAGTGCTTGAACAGATAAATGCATTTTCTCAAATGCATTAATGTCAACGGCTCATTCAATTTCTCAAATCCGTCAAACAGCGCATCTCATCAGACATTTTAATCCCAGTTACAATATCACAATAATGTGTGAGTGACAGTGATACAATTTAACAATCCACAGATTCAGATTCCTCGTAATTCATAATCCACAATCCACGCATAGACACTTAAATTTATGCTTGAATGAAACACAATCCGGGCGCTCCGTTAAGCAAATACATCCACAGCAGAGAATATGAAACTAATCAGAGCCAAACGCCCGATATCCCCGCGGGATTCACATTTGCAATGATCCGTTATTAAAATAACCACATGCAGTGTGTATCGCGACTCCGAGCGCCGTATCCGTATAAATATGACGTGCATTATTTAGGACAAAGTAAATCTATAGGCTGAATATGATTTATTATCAGCATTTAGGTCTATTATTTTACATTTCAAAAGCCCCCTCTAGGAAAACGAAGCACAAAAACATAATTTAGAATGGTATAATGCAGATCTACACTGTGGTAATTATTTCAGGAAGCGAGCTGGCACTTCTTTGCGAGGGTGTGGCCATAGTTCATCCAGCTAACTGAACTAAACCCTGCTCCGGAGCAGGTTCAAACTTTCTGATCTGTTACCATAGCGATTTAGAAAATCCGACGTCGGGGAACCGAAATGTCTGGCTTAACTCAAGCTATGCTGAAAATTATCCGGCTAACTCGGTCAGCCAGGTACGGGGAACAGGGCCCTGGGGTGTCTCACCTTAAGTTTGTCTTCTTGATGCAGGGTGCAGAGCAGGTACAAGGAGGAGAGGCTGCAGCGGCTGCTTCAGGAGGAGGCTGTGAAGTTCCTGTGGAAGCAGGTCAGTGATTCCATTAGAATCAGTAAAACAGTTCTCAGGCTGTTATTTCCTGCAACTTAAAGACGTAATTTCAATATTACAGCATACTAAACAAGCGATGTCAATAAGTAGTTGTAGTAGTAGTGTTGTGAAGGGCCAGATTAAACCGAATATATATATTTATTTATATATATATATTTAATTGTATTTGTATATTCTCTAATATTCCCTGATATCCCTTGTATATTCCTTGTACAATATGCATTGAATATCCATTCTAGCCTACTGAACATCCCATAATAGTCTCCATTCTACTATTGGTCGAGACCTTGGTGCCAGGCTGCCATACCCCTCAGACCCAGTTCAAACGTACCGCTCCACATGTACGAACAAGTCCTAGTTCCGCGTAGGAATCTGGCTACCGCACCACTAATGGGACTATTTGTTCATAGTGCGTATATATACTGCGCTACTAAAGTAGGACTTCCTTTTCAGTCCAGTTTCTTACCCTCCAATAGAGTCACAGACGTAAAGCCTCCCCGCGACGCCACGTGTGGGAGTAAGGCCAAGTTCGCCTACCATCGGTATTGAGACATCGTGTATATTAATATTTGAATAGTCATATTTGGCACTATATCGTCGAGTTGGACGTAGTCTATTAAGCTAATAATAGTCTGTTAATATATAGTGCTTCGTGCGGTGAGAATACTACCGTAGTCAGTACCCCATCATTTCGGGCAGAGAACTGGCTGCTTACCCAGGGTGGTTGACCCCACGTGAAGCTGCACCCGAGGAGCCCCAGAGCCGACGAGCGAGTGGACCTGTATACCGGATTATTCTACCGACGACAGCCCGCCTTCCCAGGCACGGATTATGCTTTGTATACATTGATTATTCCATGGATAAAGACCTCCGACACTGCCGTGTGTTGGAACCCCCCCCCCTGGAGAGGACGCAAGGTGAGGAGACGCTCTGCAAGACGAGGTCGCTTCACGTCTCTCCTCCGTGGACCGGATGACGCCGGCCCACAAAGAGTCCACCTGCTTTCATCTGTGGTCCAAGGATCGCCGGCGCATTGAACGGCACTACAGTGGGTTCACCTGGGATACCCTTGGCCGGACGAGGCAGCCGGATTCTACCCCCCCCCCCCTTCCTACTCCTGTCGGCTTACAAGCGACCGGATTAACCCCCCCTAGTGTGTCCAGTATATAATCATTAAAGTATCATTGCTGTTATTCCCTAAACTATTCCAGGTCGTATATGTACCACCTGCGCCTTCAGAGATTGGACATTCTCTATTGATATACCGACGAATACTCTTGCCATAAAAGTGCATACTAATTCCATTCATAAATGTGATTGATTTGATTAAGTGCTTGTTCTACACACCATCGCTGTGTAGAAATAAAGACCTATTTCTAATTCGTACATTTGTGTTGGATCCGTTTCATCTACGTGACAGTGTTCATCATAATATATTTATGCCGTGTACTGGGTGGCCGAATATTAAGTACAAAGGTAGTGGTAGTAAGTATCATATCTAGTAATACAGTCAGGGAATTGTACCCCTCAGTTAAAATTGGTCCTTCGAGCCGGAGGGTAATTAGTGTAATATTAATATAGTGTTATTAATATTGAAATGGCCTATGATGAACACTCCACGAAACGATCCTCCTAACCAACGCCCGCAGCGCGAACGACGGCTCCCTCAGTACTTAGAGGCCTACGCTGTCAGTCAACAACCTAGTCTTCTACTAACAGTAAACGCGGTAAAACTAGAAAGTAAAAGTATGTCTAACCCCAACGCCCAGACTACCCCGACCATAGAGGCCCCTACGGGCTCTAATGTAACTGACCAAGTTCACGGTGGGGACCAGTGGGAACCAGACATGACTTCACACCCCGCCAGTACTGAAGAAGTAGTCCCCGATGAGTCCCGGGAGGAATACAACGCTACCGAGAGAGAACTCGGCACGGAAGAAGACGGGGAGAGCACCGTGGAGATAGAGCTCCAAGGCTCCGCAAGGAGTACCCCGAGGGAAGGCTCCCCTATACAACCGCCTTCTCCCAGCGAGGCAGAGAGGACCCTACAGCAGGCCTTCCTCATCAGCCTGAACGCCGCTGCTGAACGCGACCGAATGCAGATCCAGCAGCGAAGCGAACACGAGCAGATACGTCTAGAAATAAGACGCATTCAGAATGTGGCCCGAGAACGAGCCGGTGCTCAACGGGACGCAGCACGCGACAGACAGCAGTCGCAACTAATAGAACAGCTGATCAGACGGACAACACCCTCTCCCTCCGCCAGAGGCTCCAGGAACTCGTCTAGACACACCTCCAGGGCGGCATCCCCTAGCCGAGTAAACAACCCTGAACTTGACCAACAGACGAGGTCTATACCCCCCACAGACCACCTCCCCCCACCGGTCCAAGCGAGACCTAGCAACCGGGAAGGAGCAGCATATCCTGTGGAGAGGCTAAACCAGAGACTACAAGCACTGGATGACCATGAAGACGAAGAGGAAGAGGAGGAGAACCACGCCCGAAGACAGCACAGTACTCTACCGGACCAGGAGGTCCGGTACAGCCCAGGCTATACTCCCGCGGAGCTGCGCTACAGACCCCCGACTATACACGGGTGAGCACGACGCACGACCCGCACCGAAGAACAGCACCTGGACAAGCGGGCCATGGTACACTGCCGGTACCAGCCCATACCAAGGAGTGGGAGGAGACTCGCCTAGGAGGCCTCTCCCCCAACGCTCGCCGATGTATCCACAGTCAGCGTCATACATTGGCACGCCTATGGTACCCGACTTCACCCAAGAGAACCGGGCCCAGTATACAGAACTCCGCATGTGTCTGGAGACCATGTTGGTGGATGTATTGGATGAACGCCACAAATACGCCATCCTACTGAAGCACTTAAAGGTACCCCGCGCACATAATATAGCGCTCGCCTACGCGACTTCCACCACCCCATACACAGCAGCGCTGGTAGCATTGGACCAGAGGTATGGGCGCATATGGGATTACGTGATCCAGGAGATCCGACACATCGACCGCTTACCCCCAGCAATAGACAATCGAGCACTGGACGACCTGTCCATCAGAGTGCAGTCCCTGGTAGGGATGTTGGGAGCGCAAAGAGAGAAGGGGAGGCATGAACTTTACGCCAACTCAAATGTGGAAAGGATTCTGGAGAAGCTGCCGCCCGCTCGTCAGGAGCGCTTTAGGCGGCAGAGGGACCACAGAGACCCGAATGGCCCCGAACCGAACCTCCTCGATCTAGCAGACTTCCTGGCGAGAGAAGTCAGCAGCCTACGGCTAGATACATTCGGACGGAGCACCCCTGGCTCCAGAGAAGGAACCAGACGACTAAATGATGGAAGAAGATCGGTGACTGTGATGCACCAATCGGAGTCAGTACCGAGCAGCAGGAGCCACAGTACCCCCTCCAGAACGGAGAAGTGGAAGATAGTGTGCCCCTACTGTGAGAAAGAACACTGGCTAGCGCAATGTGACTCCTTCCCCAAGCTGAACGCGGAGGAAGCAGGTCAATGGATAAAGTCCAACAAGCGCTGTTTTCGCTGTGCGCGCTCACACATGGCAGCCGAATGCCGCTTAAAGAAAAGGTGCACCAAGTGCGATGGAGCCCATCTGGACATACTTCACGACAGTAACAGACGGCGCCCTTCACCCGCACCATCCAGCCGCAAAGCGAGCGTCATGTACATCGATCCCGCCAGCAGCAGTGGAGCCCGAGTACTCCTAAAAGTAGTGCGTGTGACACTAAGCTACCAGAATAAAGTCCTGGACACTTACGCCGTCCTCGATGACGGGTCAGAGAAGACCCTGCTGCTCGCCTCCGCTGCGGCCCAGCTAGGGCTGCGGGGAAGCGAAACCCAAATGACAATTCGGACAATAAGACGAGATTTGAAGACTATAAAGGGCGAGAATGTCTCATTCTCTATCGCAGCAAACGGCCAGCCTGAGCGACGGTACCAGATTACAGACGCTTTCACCAGCCAAGAAATAGGACTGTCGCGGTACACATACCCCGTCGCCAAGCTGATGGAGAAATATGTACATCTGCGCAAGTTACCGATCCCGCTCATAGACAATGCTATGCCGACCCTGTTGATAGGCTCCGACCATGCAGACCTCATTGTCCCGATAGACCGGGTTCATACCGGACCCCGAGGCTGTCCTGCAGCAGTCGAGACCCGTTTGGGATGGACTCTCCAAGGCCCGCTCGCCAAATCTCTCAACCGAAGTACAGCCACCAGATGTCTCCACTCCCGAGTCACAGCGGGAGAAACCGCACTCCTGCAACACGTAGAGCGGCTATGGACCTTGGAACAAATGCCCTTTAAGAACGGAAAGAAAGACATTCGCTCTAAAGATGACATTTACGCCATTCACCTCCTCGAGACAGGGACCAAGAGAGTCCCGGTCAACGGCGTGTCGAGATACGCCACGCCACTCCTGCGGTGAGAAGGAATGCCTACTTTCCACGCCAAGACAGACGCCACAGAACGGTACCTGCTGAACACGGAGCGGCGCTTAGCCAAGAACTCCGCCCAAGAGAGTGTATACCGCGCTGAGATTGAGAAGCTCATCACAGCGGGACACGTCACAAAGATGGACATTAAAGAGGCTGACCAGACCACTGAATCGTGGTACGTGCCTCACCACAAGGTCCATCACAACGGTAAAGACCGCATAGTATTTAACTGCAGCTACCAGATCGGATCCCAAAATCTGAATAAAGAGTTACTGCCCGGTCCCACACTCGGCCCCTCCCTACTCGGCGTTCTACTCCGCTTCCGCCAGGAAAAGGTGGCCATCAGCGGGGACATTAAAGGAATGTTCCTGCAGGTGAGATTAGTAGAGGCGGACAAGCCCCTGTTACGGTTCCTATGGAGAGAGAAGCCAGGAGATGAGCACCCAGCCATCTACCAATGGGAAGTCCTCCCCTTCGGAACGACGTGCAGCCCCTGCTGTGCTACATTTGCACTACAGAAACATGTAGCAGAGGACCCAGCAGCGGACGAAGAGGTCCGACACAGCGTAAAGAACAGCTTCTACGTAGACAACTGTCTACAAAGCCTTTCAACCCAAGAAGAAGCCGAGGCTCTCCTGATTAAACTCCGCGCCTCATTGATCAAAGGCGGCTTTGATCTCAGGCAGTGGGCCAGCAGCGATCCGCAAGTACTGCGCAGCCTCTCCTCCGAGGACAAGGCAGCCAGCAGCGAGACCTGGATGGCTACAATCCCGGGAGAAGCCCAGGAGATGACCCTGGGATTGGTGTGGCGATTCAAAACAGATTCGCTTCACTACAGACACAAGCCCCTGACTACGGAGCAGGGAAGGCCGGCGGCGGCGCCGACCACCAGACGGAGTGTGTACACAACACTCGCCCGACAATATGACCCGCTAGGATGTATTCTACCGTACACCACCAGGGCAAAAATGATTGTACGAGCATTGTGGGACAAGGACCAGGGCTGGGACGACCCCATTCCCGCACACCTTGCATCCACCTGGAGAGAGTGGGAGATGGAGCTCCACTCACTCCCAGGCGTTAATATGCGCCGAAGCTACTTCCCACCCACGGTGAGGCCAGAGACATGTAAAATGGACTTACACGTCTTCAGTGACGCCTCAGAGGTCGCATACGGATCAGTAGCCTACTTGCGGGCCCAAGACCAGGGGGGAGAGATCTACACAGCATTTGTCCTCGCCCGCTCGAGAATAGCCCCACGCAAGCAACAATCTATCCCACGTCTAGAGCTCTGCGCAGCCCTAGCCGGAGCGCACCTAGCCACGCTCATCCAACGTGAGCTCACCATACCGGTGTCTAGAACAATCCTGTGGTCAGATTCCACGACGGTACTCGCCTGGATCAAATCGGACTCATGCAAGTACAAAGTCTTCGTGGGAGTCAGAGTCACCGAGATTCAAGACTTAACCGAAGAGTTAACCGGAGAAACAGAGTGGCGCTACGTTGATACAAAACAGAACCCAGCTGACGTCATCACCCGGGGGATGCCCCTGGATGACCTCACCCGTCGCAATGTCTACAGTGACGGCCCCGCATTCCTAAGACTCCCGGAAGGACAGTGGCCCATGCCTATCCCGAGGGAAGCAAGTCCAGAGGAGGTGGAAAATAAGAAGTCTGTGTTCTGTGGATTGAGCACCGTAGCCTCCACCGACCCTAACATAAACGATTGCACGTCCATAGAGAGTGCACAACAAAGAACATTCCTGCGGTACCACCCGGAGTGCAAGTCCCCCGCTGATATGTCAGCAGCTAACTACGAGGAAGCAGAATTGCTTCTACTGCAGCGAGCCCAGAGAGACTCGTTCCCCGATGAATTGGCCTGTCTACAGGGAGGAAAGCCCGTCCCATCCGACAGCAGATTAATTCATCTGGCCCCCGAGAGCGACGCTCATACCCTCATCAGAGTGGGTGGTCGCCTACGCAGAGCCCCCAATCTACCGGATGACATTAAATACCCGATCGTATTGAACAGCCGACACAAGGTCACAGAGCTGATTATAAAGAAATACGATGAGGATGTACATCACGCAGGAGCAGAAAGAGTCTTCGCGGAAATCAGACGTCGTTACTGGATCCTACAAGGAAGAGAGGCGGTACGACGCTTCCAGCGAACATGTCTAGACTGCCGCAAGTGGCGCGCGCAGCCCAGCATACCAAGGATGGCTGACCTTCCTTCATGTCGCCTCCGAATCGGTGACAAGCCATTCCACCCAACGGGTATGGACTGCTTTGGCCCGCTGCACATAAAGAAAGGAAGAGGAACCGAGAAGCGGTGGGGTATTGTATTCAAATGCATGACCACCAGAGCGATACACATCGAGCTTCTCCCGACCATGAGCACAGACTCATTCCTTATGGCCTTCCGTAGATTCACATCACGGAAAGGAAGACCGTCTACCCTATTGTCCGATCATGGGACAAACTTCAAAGGCGGCGAAAGAGAGCTGAGAGAGAGCTTCCAAGCTATGGGCCCAGAACTTAAGACCCACCTCGCTCCAGCACAGGTTGATTTCCAATTCAACCCCCCAAACGCACCCCACTTCGGTGGTACTTGGGAACGAGAAGTGCGCTCCATAAAGACAGCCCTGTACGCAGTACTTGGGGCCCAGACTGTGGCGGAAGAAGTCCTAATGACAGTCCTCACGGAGATTGAGGGAGTACTTAACTCGAAGCCCCTCGGATATGTCTCCAGTGATGTGGCGGATATCGACCCAGTTACCCCCAACACACTCCTGATGGGGCGGCTAGATCCTGCATTACCACAGACAATGTACCGGCCTGAAGAAGCGAACGGCCGACGAATGTGGAGGTACAGCCAAGTATTAGCCGACAAGTTTTGGAACAGTTTCCTACTGCACTACCTACCGTCTCTACAGACCCGCCAGAAGTGGGTAAAGGAGAGAGACAATTTGACAGAAGGAACAGTCGTCATGATTATTGATCAATCACTGCCCAGAGCTATGTGGCCGGCCGGCCGCGTAAGCAAAGTGATCACCGGTGCCGACGGCAAGGTCCGAGCAGCTGAAGTGCTCGTCCAGGGTCGCACTTACACCCGTCCCGTGGCGAGGCTCATAGAACTGCCTCGACTCCCAGACACAATCGATGATGACCATGACCCTACAACCCTATGACTTTGTGAAGTTGACTGACCCCTACAGCAAACCCTTATGTGTAAATAGACAACGCGATTAATCTGTCTCTGTTTAACTGATTAGGTCTGGGACCAATCAGGGGGTGGCTGTTGTGAAGGGCCAGATTAAACCGAATATATATATTTATTTATATATATATATTTAATTGTATTTGTATATTCTCTAATATTCCCTGATATCCCTTGTATATTCCTTGTACAATATGCATTGAATATCCATTCTAGCCTACTGAACATCCCATAATAGTCTCCATTCTACTATTGGTCGAGACCTTGGTGCCAGGCTGCCATACCCCTCAGACCCAGTTCAAACGTACCGCTCCACATGTACGAACAAGTCCTAGTTCCGCGTAGGAATCTGGCTACCGCACCACTAATGGGACTATTTGTTCATAGTGCGTATATATACTGCGCTACTAAAGTAGGACTTCCTTTTCAGTCCAGTTTCTTACCCTCCAATAGAGTCACAGACGTAAAGCCTCCCCGCGACGCCACGTGTGGGAGTAAGGCCAAGTTCGCCTACCATCGGTATTGAGACATCGTGTATATTAATATTTGAATAGTCATATTTGGCACTATATCGTCGAGTTGGACGTAGTCTATTAAACTAATAATAGTCTGTTAATATATAGTGCTTCGTGCGGTGAGAATACTACCGTAGTCAGTACCCCATCATTTCGGGCAGAGAACTGGCTGCTTACCCAGGGTGGTTGACCCCACGTGAAGCTGCACCCGAGGAGCCCCAGAGCCGAGGAGCGAGTGGACCTGTATACCGGATTATTCTACCGACGACAGCCCGCCTTCCCAGGCACGGATTATGCTTTGTATACATTGATTATTCCATGGATAAAGACCCCCGACACTGCCGTGTGTTGGAACCCCCCCCCCCTGGAGAGGACGCAAGGTGAGGAGACGCTCTGCAAGACGAGGTCGCTTCACGTCTCTCCTCCGTGGACCGGATGACGCCGGCCCACAAAGAGTCCACCTGCTTTCATCTGTGGTCCAAGGATCGCCGGCGCATTGAACGGCACTACAGTGGGTTCACCTGGGATACCCTTGGCCGGACGAGGCAGCCGGATTCTACCCCCCCCCCCCTTCCTACTCCTGTCGGCTTACAAGCGACCGGATTAACCCCCCCTAGTGTGTCCAGTATATAATCATTAAAGTATCATTGCTGTTATTCCCTAAACTATTCCAGGTCGTATATGTACCACCTGCGCCTTCAGAGATTGGACATTCTCTATTGATATACCGACGAATACTCTTGCCATAAAAGTGCATACTAATTCCATTCATAAATGTGATTGATTTGATTAAGTGCTTGTTCTACACACCATCGCTGTGTAGAAATAAAGACCTATTTCTAATTCGTACATTTGTGTTGGATCCGTTTCATCTACGTGACAGTGTTCATCATAATATATTTATGCCGTGTACTGGGTGGCCGAATATTAAGTACAAAGGTAGTGGTAGTAAGTATCATATCTAGTAATACAGTCAGGGAATTGTACCCCTCAGTTACAAGTAGAGTGTTAATACTATTACATGTACTAAACTGTAGCACCAGAAACGGCTGTACTACAGTAAAGAAAGGGAAGCAAGAAGTCTTTATTGTGTCATGCAGCTCAATCAACATGAGGAGAGAGCAGTCTACAGGGTGGTCACATGAGGAGAGAGCAGTCTACAGGGTGGTCACATGAGGAGAGAGCAGTCTACAGGGTGGTCACATGAGGAGAGAGCAGTCTACAGGGTGGTCACATGAGGAGAGAGCAGTCTACAGGGTGGTCACATGAGGAGAGAGCAGTCTACAGGGTGGTCACATGAGGAGAGAGCAGTCTACAGGGTGGTCACATGAGGAGAGAGCAGTCTACAGGGTGGTCACATGAGGAGAGAGCAGTCTACAGGGTCACATGAGGAGAGAGCAGTCTACAGGGTGGTCACATGAGGAGAGAGCAGTCTACAGGGTGGTCACATGAGAGAGCAGTCTACAGGGTCACATGAGGAGAGAGCAGTCTACAGGGTGGTCACATGAGGAGAGAGCAGTCTACAGGGTCACATGAGGAGAGAGCAGTCTACAGGGTCACATGAGGAGAGAGCAGTCTACAGGGTGGTCACATGAGGAGAGAGCAGTCTACAGGGTGGTCACATGAGAGAGCAGTCTACAGGGTGGTCACATGAGGAGAGAGCAGTCTACAGGGTCACATGAGGAGAGAGCAGTCTACAGGGTCACATGAGGAGAGAGCAGTCTACAGGGTCACATGAGGAGAGAGCAGTCTACAGGGTCACATGAGGAGAGAGCAGTCTACAGGGTGGTCACATGAGGAGAGAGCAGTCTACAGGGTCACATGAGGAGAGAGCAGTCTACAGGGTGGTCACATGAGGAGAGAGCAGTCTACAGGGTGGTCACATGAGGAGAGAGCAGTCTACAGGGTCACATAAGGAGAGAGCAGTCTACAGGGTGGTCACATGAGGAGAGAGCAGTCTACAGGGTCACATGAGGAGAGAGCAGTCTGTTGAGATGTTACCTTCATGTGTCTCCTCTCTCTCTCTCTCTCTCTCACACCTCACTGTCTCCTCTCTCTCTCTCTCTCTCTCCTCTCTCTCTCTCTCTCTCTCTCTCTCTCTCTCTCTCTCTCTCTCTCTCTCTCTCTCTCTCTCTCTCTCTCTCCTCTCTCTCTCTCTCTCTCTCTCTCTCTCTCTCTCTCTCTCTCCGCAGCTCCAGAACATGCAGCAGTGGCAGCAGTCTGTGGAGCAGCAGCTAGCCGGTGCTCCTCACACTCTGACCCCTGAACACCCTCCTGCTCCTCACACTCTGACCCCTGAACACCCTCCTGCTCCTCACACTCTGACCCCTGAACACCCTCCTGCTCCTCACACTCTGACCCCTGAACACCCTCCTGCTCCTCACACTCTGACCCCTGAACACCCTCCTGCTCCTCACACTCTGACCCCTGAACACCCTCCTGCTCCTCACACTCTGACCCCTGAACACCCTCCTGCTCCTCACACTCTGACCCCTGAACACCCTCCTGCTCCTCACACTCTGACCCCTGAACACCCTCCTGCTCCTCACACTCTGACCCCTGAACACCCTCCCGCCCTTCAGCTAGCCCCGCCACCCTGCGCAGACCCCTCCTTCCTCCAGCTAGCCCCGCCCGCTGCCAGCAGTACGGCAGAGCCACCCTGCGCAGACCTCTCCTTCCCGGACTCCGGCTTCCATTCCACCAGTGAAGCGTGGGCCATGCAGGAGGACGGCTTCCTGAGCGCTCGGACTAGTGACTCTCTGGAGACGGTGCGAGCGGTGACCCCGGTGACCCCGATGACCCCGGTGCACAGCGGGAACAGTCCAGGCTGTAGCCTGCTGGAGCAGTACCTGTCCTCCGTCCAGCAGAGGGAGCAGGAGGCCGAGGAGGGCACGGCCAGCGATGAAACGGAGGACCCCTCAACCCCCCTCGCAACAGAACGGCACAGCCCGACTCGTCCCCCCAGAACGGGATGAAGGCGGTGGGACAGGAAACCTCGGCCGATATAGTCTGACTAGTTGAGACGCGTGATTACATATGCACGCCGCATTTCTCGGAGACGCTCTCTGATTGGCCGACGGCAGTTTCTACACTGGTTAAGCTTAGGCACTCTTTCGAAGTTGGTTAAGGTTAGAGTTTGACTTAGAGCATGGCGATAGAACGCCAGGTAGTTTGCAGGCTGTTTGACGAGGAAATGGGCAAAGACACAGCTCGTCACGGTTTGGGCAAACGCGTCACTCAGTGACCAATCGGAGAGCGTCAGTCAGTGCCAATCAGAGAGCGTCTCCGAGAAATGCGGCGTGCATATGTAATCACGCAGTTGAGACGCTTCATAAGCCATGTGTAAATGATCTGTAAACGATGTCTGAAAACTGGGCTTTCAGGCTAGCAGTAGCTTCCGCTGAATGTAATTGTTGTTTTTCATACTCCTCTCTCTCTCTCTCCTCTCAACCTCTCTCTCTTAACCTCTCTCTCCTCTCAACCTCTCTCTCTCTCAACCTCTCTCTCTCTCTCAACCTCTCCCTCCTCTCAACCTCTCTCTCCTCTCAACCTCTCTCTCTCTCAACCTCTCTCTCTCCTCTCAACCTCTCTCTCTCTCAACCTCTCTCTCTCTCTCTCTCTCTCAATCTCTCTCAACCTCTCTCTCTCTCAACCTCTCTCTCCTCTCAACCTCTCTCTCCTCTCAACCTCTCTCTCTCTCAACCTCTCTCTCTCTCTCAACCTCTCTCTCCTCTCAACCTCTCTCTCCTCTCAATCTCTCTCTCTCAACCTCTCTCTCCTCTCAACCTCTCTCTCTCCCAACCTCTCTCTCTCTCTCTCTCTCTCAACCTCTCCCTCCTCTCAACCTCTCTCCTCTCAACCTCTCCTCTCAACCTCTCCTCTCAACCTCTCTCTCTCTTAACCTCTCTCTCCTCTCAACATCTCTCTCTTAACCTCTCTCTCCTCTCAACCTCTCTCTCTCTTAACCTCTCTCTCCTCTCAACCTCTCTCCTCTCAATATCTCTCTCAACCTCTCTCTCTCTCTTAACCTATCTCTCCTCTCAACCTCTCTCTCCTCTCAACCTCTCTCTCCTCTCAACCTCTCTCTCTCTCTTAACCTCTCTCTCCTCTCAACCTCTCTCTCCTCTCAACCTCTCTCTCTTAACCTCTCTCTCCTCTCAACCTCTCTCTCCTCTTAACCTCTCTCTCCTCTCAACCTCTCTCCTCTCAACCTCTCTCTCCTCTTAACCTCTCTCTCCGCTCAACCTCTCTCTCTCTTAACCTCTCTCTCCTCTCACCCTCTCTCTCTTAACCTCTCTCTCCTCTCAACCTCTCTCTCTCTTAACCTCTCTCTCCTCTCACCCTCTCTATCTTAACCTCTCTCTCCTCTCAACCTCTCTCTCTCTCTTAACCTCTCCCTCCTCATGGACCCAATTACTCTGTGGAGCAAATCAGATATGCTTATTAAAATGCGTGGAGTAGCCCTTTAAATACACCAGTCAGTTGGAAGATATCACAGGTTGCACTGTACTCTTACTGATGAAGACCTTGAAATGTAATGTATATTTATTGTTTGTTGATATCTCAATGCTTTAACAGTTTTGTTTTTTTCATTTTACTATATTTAGGCAGGGTATAATATCCACATGCATTCTGGAAAGGTTTGGTGATCTGTAGAAGGAAAATACGTTTTCTGTTGTGACTTTCTGAAGCTATTAAACCACGATATCAGTCTCTTACTCAAGTGTTCACATTTACAGCAAATATAATTAAAAACTCATACCTGTTGTGTGATCAAACTCACGGGAATACAAATATTTATTTAATTTGGGGGGGGGGGGGTACCCATTTGTTTATGTTTGATTCATCTCTCTTTCAACTTGGCTGCCTGTAACCATTGTAAACATTTCAAAAGAAAATGCCTAATCTATGTTTTTGTTGATATATGTATAATTTATCAACACATAGCAACCGTTGTCTCTTGCATTGCCATGTACAAAAGAACGGTTGCTATGTTACAGTTAGCCATGTTGGATGACTGTTCCATCTAACCAGAGTGCACATGTACTGTAACAGTAAGGTGCAATAGCAATCTACAGTGTACAGGTGATTAAACTGGAGTATATATCCATCCAACCTCACTGTAGTGGGAAAATAGGGGCGTAAAAGATGATGATATATAAATGAGTACGACTGAGTAATAATGCTAATCTGATGTATGCACAGTGTTACAGTATTATGTACAGTGATACATGTATAAATACACTGGTAGTAAGCCATACTGGCCAGTGGTAAAATTTGTAAGAGTAGGTATAGTAAGGGATATATACAGGTATGTAAACAGGAACATAATGCAGGTATATTCAGACAGGCGATACATATATATACAGCAAATATATATATTTGGTATATACAGCATTATTGTAGGCTATCATATAGCCCCTTAGTGCCCTTACGTGACTGCGAGCGAGCCTGGGTCTCTACAGCAGTCACTCTCACCTAGACTGCGACCATTTGCAACTTAACGTACCAAGCGTGATCACATGGAGCGCGCTGGGTCAAAAATATATCATATATGAATTTCAAAGATACCCAGCGTACAATATGGGTTTAACACAGCTTTACAGTGGGGTCTGGAAGCTCGGAGTTGCTAATAAACAGTTTAAATCATTGTTACAAAACGAGTGGTACTCACAGAGCGAACGTTGGCAAGATGGCGTCTTCTTCTTCTGCCGCTATTAGGCTGCCTGGTGCGCATGCGCTGTGGCACCAACGGTGGAAATGGACGTTCGCTCTATGAGTACCACTCGTTTTGTAACAATGTTTTAAACTGTTTATTAGCAACTCCGAGCTTCCAGACCCCACTGTAAAGCTGTGTTAAACCCATAGTGTACGCTGGGTATCTTTGAAATTCATATCTGATATATTTTTGACCCAGCGTGCTCCATGTGATCACGCTTGGTACCATAAGTTGCAAATGGTCGCAGTCTAGGTGAGAGTGACTGCTGTAGAGACCCAGGCTCGCTCGCAGTCACGTAAGGGGCTAGCTATCATACAGAGTTGTATGGGTAGACTATTGTTTAAGGTAGATGGTTATGAAGGCAGTACGCAGGTATAAATTCAGTATAGACCACCGCAACACTTCCACTATTCGGGGGGAGAACATTTATGAATGTGGATGAGAGTCTTGACATTAAGTGGTTGTAGCTACGGCTGTGGGGGCGCTGGATTGATTGATTGAATTGATTGCTAATTGTATTAACAGATTGCAGAATGGGTACAATACAGCACAGCTCAATACACACAATTGTTAAGGGGATGCAGACCAGAGAAAGACTTTCGTCTTGTTTACATCAGGGTCCCCCATTTTCAATTAATCGTAACATATATGACATACACGACATACACGACATACAGATAGACAGTACTGCTACATCTAGACATTTATGACATACCAGATTTACAAATACAGTACTGTTTGTGATACAAGAAGAGGAAAAAAAATAGTATATACATTTGACGAAGAAACTACATCGGAGGAGGTTGGTAGGTGGGTTGGAGGGGGGGTGGGGGGGAAACTTTACATTGGGGGGGGGGGGTAAGTACATTGGATTATCGACGAAACCTTACTTGGTTCCAAGAAGAGGGTCGTGTATTATTGGGTTTAATAGGACATTAGTAGTGAAACACAGATGAGTGCATGCGATAGCAACAACATTTTGTAAGATTAAATATAGAGCTGATAGTGATAACAACTGAACATTTTATAAGATAAAATATAGAGCTGATAGTGATAACAACTGAACATTTTATAAGATTAAAGATAGAGCTGATAGCGGCTCCAGCCGAGGCACAGGGGTGCGTCCTCCCGGGACGTCGAACACTCCGGCCACCACTCCGAGACAGCCGAAGACAGGGAGACAGGAGGCGACGCAGAGAGGGCTGCATCCCCCCGGCCATCACGGGACGTCGAACACTCCGGCCACCACCACGAGACAGACGAAGACCGGGAGACAGAGACAGGGGGGCACGCAGAGGGGGGTCGCATCCTGGGTGGGTGTCATCACGGGACGTCCAGCACTCCGGTCATCACTCCAGGACAGCCACCCACAGGGAAACAGGGAGGCGGGGAAGGCGTTAGACTGCACGCGTGATTGTGATGGTGATGGGCGAACATAGCAATAGATACATGTGGTAGGCATATATGAAGTAAGCATATTTTGTGAATACAATAGAACAGTCAGTTTTGAGGAATTGCCTCCTTGTAGGTGAGTGACACTGATGGCCCAATGAGACTGACCGCGCAGCATGTCAGGGACAGAGAGTACAGGTTTGAGAAGCCTAAACTGGCTGAAATCAAACAGTTGTTTTTAAACGGTAAGGCTAACATATTGTGTTTCACAGAAACAAAATTAGACTCATCTGTACAGGATCCAGAGATTGAAATTGAAAACTACTCAATAGTCAGGAGGGATAGGAACCAGTATGGAGGTGGCGTCTGTGTGTATATACACAAGGATACCAAATACATCAACCGTACTGACCTTAACCATGATGAAATTGAAACTGTTTGGATTGAAATCTTATTAGACAGGGCGAAACCAGTACTAGTAGGCACAATCTATAGACCACCAGAACAGAGTGGCTTTTATGACACACTTGATGGGTGTTTAGCTGGGGTGGAGGGGGTAGAAAAAATTCTTATTGGGGACTGGAAGACGGATATGCTGCGTAAATCAGCACCCGTCTTCAAGGCCTTCAGTAGATTTTCTGACCTGCACGGTTTCAGCCAGCTAATCACACAACCCACAAGGGTATGCGATTCGACACAAACCACCATTGACCTCATTTTGACCTCTGACAAGTCCATGATCTCCAGTAAAGGGGTGATAGCATGCGGGTTAAGTGATCATTATATGATTTTCTGTACCCGCAAAAAGCTAAAACAGAAGGCCGGCTGTCACAAAACAGTCACATCTAGAGACCTCAAAACTTACTCTAGAGAGGCCTTTAACCTAGAACTGGGGAGCTTGGACTGGTCAGATGAGCTCAGTGGTACACAGGTTGAAGAAACATGGCTTGGATTCAAAACCAAATTCACAGCAATACTCAACAACATGGCACCGATAAGAACCACCAGGGTTAAAAATCGCGCTGAGGCATGGATGCACACTGAAATACTGGCCGCTATGAAAACCAGAGACAAAAAATGCTCTGAACTTCATAAAAGTCAGACAAAGCTTTCCAAAAGCTCAAACAGTGAACTCCAAGCCCACGTGGTTGAACTAAAAATCCAAAGAAACAGACTAAGAAATGACGTAAACACCATGATCAGAACCGCAAAAAGAAATTTCATCAACGACAAAACTGAGGAAAACAAAAACAAACCACGCGAACTTTGGAAATTACTCAATAATCAACTAGGCTGCAGTAAAAAACTTAAAACCAGATTCTCAAACATAAACATAAAGACGGACAACACGCTCATCACAGACAAGCTGGATGTAGCCAATTACTTAAACATCTTCTTCACAAACATAGCCACAACACTGGTAAACAAACTACCCTCCCACTCAGGGCATTATGGGGTAGAACACATAGTAGCATACTACAAAAACCTAGGGGTCCACAAAGACGACTTCAAACTTGAAATGGTAACAACCGATGAGGTACTGTTGTATATTCACAACATGAATATCCATTAATTACAGCACAGTAGTGAGGTTGTTAACTAGAGGAAGGGAAAGATCACAGTGTGATAGAAACAATGGTCCTCATCTGGGCTCCCAAATTTAGCCAGTAGAGAATAAGTTGTATACAGCCAGACAACCGGTAGCTATGGTCCAATATTCATTTAATTGCAGCGTGGGCCGAGTGGAATAATGCATTGGTTACATACAGGATACTTCAAACATAATACATGATTGTACAAAAAGGATTTGATGCAGGTAAATCACAATAGCCCTCGTTGGCTTTTTACATCAAAAGACAGTATTGTACATACATTTTAGTCATGTTATGTTAATGAAATAAGACCATAGTACTCTCTGTCACCACATGATGAAACCTGGGCCTAAGATAGGCATCTTATCACATTATTCCATATACAGTTTCTACTCACATAGGGACAAAGTAGACCATGGTCGTGGTGGTGGTGGAGGACGCAGACTCAGACCCCCTGTGTAACGGTGTGTGGCGGGTGTCCTGAGCTGGCCTCTCTACTAACTGCACTCCTCCACTACTTATAGTTTATCTGACTTCCCTACTCTTAACCTAGTTCCACCAATCACAAGTATCTAAACACAGGCAGTCCTCATTTGGTGTCTCCTGGTCGTATGTGTCTGTAACAGCCATGGGTAGCCCCCTCCTTTTTGGCCAGAGGGGGGGGGTTGGACTGTGGCCTCCTTTGAATGAATCAATCATGTTAACATTCCTTCTATATGGTTCTTCTTTGTAAGTTACTTTTCTAATAGGTTACTATACTCTTGTTTTATTCTTCCAACATTGTTTTCATTCTAAACTAATATAATGCAATTATATTTCCTGTGACCTCTAATCTTGGTTAGACAACTGTCTTTAGTGCTATATTGAGTCACCGTTTTTCTGTGGTGTGTGACTGAGTAAACAATGTCGTCATGAGAGGTGTCGCCTGGTGATTTTCAACATGATGAGGTCTGGTGTCTTCTGCCTTAATAGTGTTTGTGTTGATATAATATTAACCCAGTATAGTCAGTGCGTCTTAGGTTAATACTATTCAATTCACAAGAGCCATCCCAAAAACCCCATCTACCAAACTGGCACTTTGTATTTTCTGAATCTTTTATTGCAACCACATTCTTACAGAGGCATTTCCGCTGTTTGGTCCATTCTTGCTGTGCTCAACTGTCACATGTCTAGGTGTTCGGTTTCCTGGGGGGGTTTGGAATGGCTGCTTGTTCCATCACTCTGAGAGTCTTTGTGTGATGAACTATTTACCATCACTACAGATACTTTCAGTTTTCTGGGTTAATCTAACATTTTTGATTATGAAATCATGAAATTATGAAGTCAAGGTTACCACAGCTCCTCCCTTTGACATTTTACTAATGTCATATTACAATTATCTTGACTTAATTTCTATACATACTAGCCATCCAATTTAACATAATAACAAAAATCATAAAAATTTGAATTTTTCTCAATTTTTTCTTCTCAATTTTTTCCATTCTTCTTTGGTCCATCTTCAATTTTTGCCTTCTTGTCTTCTTCTTTTCTTAGTTCCCGCATTTCCCCTGACTATGGCCCCTCCCGGGAGTCCTGGTGACCCATTCATCCAGATCCCTTTTTAACCTATTCTGCCTTAAAGAAACAGTGTTTACCACTGTCTCATCAGGTCTCGTTCTTCTGGGCACGTTGAATATGCTAAAAACAATTAAAACAATTTAATCTAAACATTATACATTTAAAGTCTAATCAATCACAATTTTTTTTTTTTTTAATTACAGTATCCGTTTACATGATCTGAGGGGAGACAAGATCCATTAGCATCACAATATTTTCATTTTACATTCATTCTCTGAAATAATCTCTTCTTTCTGCTAATTTTTTCTTTAAGATAGTACAATCACGTCTGCATATTTAATTAATTGCTTCCCACCTATCCTCCCCCCTTTTATGACACATAACGGTCATAAACCTGTCACTTCTTGTTCCCTCAGCTCAGTTTCGGCAGAGGAAAGCAGAATTTCAACGAAAATTTTCTTTTATCCATTCTCCTCACCCTGGCCATCTCCTTACTTATGTGAATGCATCTATACCTGACCCTGCGTTGTGTAATTTATCCGCCCTTTGCCTGCGCATTTTACCAAATCAATGTGCACAAGACAAAGCCCATCAGTATCTATCCAGTCCCGTCCCTGTCCCCGCAGTCCAACCACAACTCCCCAGAGAACCTTGTTTACACACCGTCAGCTCAGTCTTCAGACTGGCCCCGCCCCCCCCAGGCCAGGTCATCCCAGGTCCAGCCATTGATTATCTCATGACAACCCGTCGTCAGACGATTATAGCATGGAAGTTCCTCCAAACCACATCTGTTCAGTTTTTACAACCTGGCCCCACCCGCATGGGGTTCGTACAGGCAGGGGTCTCTGTGTACAAGAATTCTCTCACCATCTTTGGACTGCAGAGTAACAGGGAAAAATGAAATCCTACTTTACTTTACCGCTAATGAAATGTATTCATGTCTCTCCCAGCGTTGCTCTGCCTTTCCCCTCCCCTTTTCTGAGCTGTTGAAGACACAAGCACAGAGCAAACTTTTTACACAATATGTCAACATACCCAATAAGGGAAGCCATTAATTCCATATGCAAATCGTGGTGGCACTACTTAACTGTCATTGATTTGATCCAATGCATCTCTTCTCCCGGCAGTCCTCTCCCCAGATCATTAACAAAAAAAACATTTGGGAAGAAAAAGAGAAAAAAAATCAAACAATTAACCCAATATTCAAATATAACACATCCTCCGACCACATGCCTTGCAATTCCTACATGTGAGACTATCAACCACATGCCTTGCAATTTTTACATGTGAGACTATCATCCATACCTAAAACAGCAAATCAATGAAATAAAATAAAAACCAGGTTTTCCAAAACCATCCATTTTATCATCTATCATCTATCATCAATTCTCACACACACCCTCAATTGGAACAGCATCCTGTCCCTGAGACTCGACACCTCTTAAGTCAGCACAATCACCCCTACTGGTTCCTATTCAAACACCTTTCAGTCCACACAACTATAGATCAAAACACTTAGAAAATAAATTCAAAAATGTACATTCACGCTCACTCATACATACAAAAATCAAATTTAAATAAAAGTAGTAACTGTACCAAAATAAAACTTTAAACCTTGAATATGACCTAATCAAACGCTTCCATCCAACTTCCTCATTGTCACAACCCATTCAACCCTGAACATCAGAGTTCTTAGAAAAGAAATAAAATCCAAAGCCAATCAAACCTCACAATTCAACATCATCCACACATCCCGAGCACAGGCTGTTACCTTAACCAAAACAAACTCTCATTTAAATGATATGAACTGAAATCAAAAAATGACATCACTCACTCCTTCACTAAAATCCCTTTTATACAAATTAATCTCTCAACCACACAAAATAACCAACATCCTCTCTCATTCTCAGCCACACAGATCATTTCAACCTCATCCTTCATGCTATAAACATATACTTCCACCACTCTCGTTAATCATTTCACATTCTTGACAAACAAAGGTTAGTTTGCTTCTCCCTCTTCCTCTCTTCCATCAGGCTACACTCATTATCAGGCTAATACCATCTCTTCTCTATCCCTGCACTCAAAAAGGTCTAGCAGAACCTCTTTTTCAACCTGTAGACACCCCAGCCTGCTAGAACTGGTTATCTCCAGGTTATTCCTTCAATCAAACAGGCCGCCCTAATCAAATGTAAATAACCCCATCTGATTTGGCTCCCATTCAACAGTCTCCTACCCTCTTTTCTTAAATTAGCCGCTCTCTGTCTCAACCTCTCCCCCGTCGTATAAATAACTGTCATCACTTTACAACTGTCTTCTGCATCTTCACCTCTAACCTCTACTTCCCCTGCTCCTAACTACCTAGCTCCATTCCGTCTCCCTGTTTGCAGCTGTACAACTGCACACTCCTATCTTCACCTCTGTGACCTCTCTCCTGTTGCGTCCAGTCTCACTCCCTGCTTGGCCCCCCTCGGGCCGTTTACTGCTTAGTAAAGATAGCCCGGGTCACTCTTTATGAGTTCCCGTGACCTAAAATAAATCTCTTTACCCCATGACCCTCCTGAAATTCAACAAAAGGTTAGTCATTACACACACAAATCATTTATAATAACTGCTAAAACACAATCTTACATCAAAACAGCTACTAAACAAACCCCCTGTCACTATTATCCCACTGTGACCCAAGGATTCTGCAATCAATAAAGATATACCATTCTAACAGCATTTCAACATAGTTTCATTTTATCAAGCTATATTTTAAACTCCAGTCAAACACAACATCATTATTCTAAGCTCACAATTGTACATGTCACACAGATTAAAACAATTACTTTTTTAACACAACATCATCTAAGTAATAAAATTACAACCTAACTACCCCCCTTTGTAAGGGCATACCCTTGTGTAAAACAACCTTGCTTCCCCCACAGACTTAAAGTATATATTTTGTTCCCACCGTTAAATGATACATTTACCCAGAGTAGTTAAATTGTGTGTCTAACTTGGTCACAGGCAAACGAAATCATTCCCTTAATATAGACTCACTGCAATGTTTTGCAGTATAAACCCCAAATTGATTTCCTCCCCAATGACTATCTCCCATAATCTACAACATCACACATGTACACACTTGTTTTGTGCAGTGCACACAGTATTTCCCTTCTCAATAAATAGCCACTGATAAGGTTAGTTTTGTGAAATTTTAACCTATTACCGGCAACGTCCATCAACTCATCATACATGTACATGTAAGCATCACTCATTTCATAAAAACATTTTCAGTGGTTAGTTCTCCTTCTTCCTCCTACCATACACACGTGACAAACCGATCCTACTGCATCCACACTTTGACAACGTCCGCAACCTATTCTCAACCTCCTCCCTTAAACCAACCACTGATAAGTCACCTATCTCTACCCCGCGTACACATAAATACAATGCACAATATACAAATATAACCATAATACATAATATAGAATATCCTCTCACCCGTTAGTATTCCTGTCCCCTGAGCGAATTACGAATTACGAATGCATTGATCCACGTTGTATCGCGCATGCGCAGTGGTCAACGTTGCTCCCCGGACGATGTATTCCGGCAAAGCACAACTACACACTGCCACGACATTCACAACATGCCACGTTCTCTACCCTTCCCCAAACATCATTCTCAAAACTCGAAACGTAACATGTCGCTCGCAAACGCCACACAACAACAGCACGCAAGCTAACTAGCTTAGCCAGCCTCCATGCGAGGTTCAAGGCCCTCACGGGAGCCGTGCCTTCAAGATCCATTCATCCACGCAATTCGCTCAGTACCAATCAAAGCATAGACAACTCACACAAGCCTTAATACCCACTTTAAAAGAACAAACTAACGTAAAAGAATTTAAAAACATCCTCATATATCAACGCCGTTACACAGATCAACATTAATCATTCCTCCTACCCGTCTCTCCGCCTGGTCGCACGCGCCGTGAACGCTACACACTCTCCATTCAACACCATGACGTCATCCTCATGCGACTTCTTTCATTCACCATGACTAACCATGACGTCATCATCCTGCGACTGCTGTCATTCACGTTACTCTTGTACACAATTTCTATCGCATCATATACAACCACTAAAACGACCCCAATCACTGCAACGAACGCATCGACTCGCCTTCTAACAACAATTTCTCTCACAGCGTTTCGCAAATGTCTTCACAACGGCGCTCTAACATCTCTAGAATACCGCATCTTCTCCGCCAAGCTAAACCAGTTAGCTCCAACCTCCAATACGATTTGCTCCAGACTAGTATTGATCCGATCCACGTCACAAGTAACAACCTTCGTCAAGCTTGCTACTGATCACATACAATTTACACAAATACACAAATACAAACAAACCGAGACATCGATTACATGGCGCAACGCTATTAACCTTGGATTCTTGTGTAAGCCGACTTCTCATCTAAAAAATGATCACTGAACATACACTACACTACATTCTTTCCTTAAATATTTTACCTAAACTAAACCCTTGCTTCGTACACTGTCCCTCACTTAGGCCGCTCTTGCACGTCGCCTCCTAACTAAGGATTCCTCATCACTCTTTTCTCTTCGCGGAATCAGGATTCCCTGTACTACACCACGGTTTATCTCTTCGTGGAACCAGGCCGCCCTGTACTACCCCGGCTTATCTCTTCGTGGAACCAGGCTGCCCTGTACTACCCCGGTTTATCTCTTCGTGGAACCAGGCTGCCCTGTGCTACCCCGGTTTATCTCTTCGTGGAACCAGGCTGCCCTGTGCTACCCCGGTTTATCTCTTCGTGGAACCAGGCTGCCCTGTGCTACACCACGGTTTATCTCTTTAAACTCCTTACCTTACCCTCTAATGAACCACTACGTCACGCACAGTCCCACTTCCCGCTATCTGTGACTAATCTCCGTCCTACTGCTCCTACGCCGGTCCCCTCAAACATGACTAATAACTCTTCGTCGGCTGCCGCTCATATATAATCAAAAAAAAAAATAATCGCATTCACTGTAATACAACTCAAAATAAGTAGGTTCAGTTCTGGACATCCTAACCTAACATCACCACCAGTCCTGTAAGCAAACAATACACATATCCACCCTGGGTCCTACTGTGGCTATACACGACCATCAATATTCCTATTCACCCTACGTCTCTCTCATCCTCCAGACAGCCTCCCACTCTGTACTGCAAATTCCCACTTCCCGGTTCTTTTTCTGCATGCTCATTATGTGAACATATCAGAACGGGTCTTAAAAACGGCACCAACTGTTGTATATTCACAACATGAATATCCATTAATTACAGCACAGTAGTGAGGTTGTTAACTAGAGGAAGGGAAAGATCACAGTGTGATAGAAACAATGGTCCTCATCTGGGCTCCCAAATTTAGCCAGTAGAGAATAAGTTGTATACAGCCAGACAACCGGTAGCTATGGTCCAATATTCATTTAATTGCAGCGTGGGCCGAGTGGAATAATGCATTGGTTACATACAGGATACTTCAAACATAATACATGATTGTACAAAAAGGATTTGATGCAGGTAAATCACAATAGCCCTCGTTGGCTTTTTACATCAAAAGACAGTATTGTACATACATTTTAGTCATGTTATGTTAATGAAATAAGACCATAGTACTCTCTGTCACCACATGATGAAACCTGGGCCTAAGATAGGCATCTTATCACATTATTCCATATACAGTTTCTACTCACATAGGGACAAAGTAGACCATGGTCGTGGTGGTGGTGGAGGACGCAGACTCAGACCCCCTGTGTAACGGTGTGTGGCGGGTGTCCTGAGCTGGCCTCTCTACTAACTGCACTCCTCCACTACTTATAGTTTATCTGACTTCCCTACTCTTAACCTAGTTCCACCAATCACAAGTATCTAAACACAGGCAGTCCTCATTTGGTGTCTCCTGGTCGTATGTGTCTGTAACAGCCATGGGTAGCCCCCTCCTTTTTGGCCAGAGGGGGGGGGTTGGACTGTGGCCTCCTTTGAATGAATCAATCATGTTAACATTCCTTCTATATGGTTCTTCTTTGTAAGTTACTTTTCTAATAGGTTACTATACTCTTGTTTTATTCTTCCAACATTGTTTTCATTCTAAACTAATATAATGCAATTATATTTCCTGTGACCTCTAATCTTGGTTAGACAACTGTCTTTAGTGCTATATTGAGTCACCGTTTTTCTGTGGTGTGTGACTGAGTAAACAATGTCGTCATGAGAGGTGTCGCCTGGTGATTTTCAACATGATGAGGTCTGGTGTCTTCTGCCTTAATAGTGTTTGTGTTGATATAATATTAACCCAGTATAGTCAGTGCGTCTTAGGTTAATACTATTCAATTCACAAGAGCCATCCCAAAAACCCCATCTACCAAACTGGCACTTTGTATTTTCTGAATCTTTTATTGCAACCACATTCTTACAGAGGCATTTCCGCTGTTTGGTCCATTCTTGCTGTGCTCAACTGTCACATGTCTAGGTGTTCGGTTTCCTGGGGGGGTTTGGAATGGCTGCTTGTTCCATCACTCTGAGAGTCTTTGTGTGATGAACTATTTACCATCACTACAGATACTTTCAGTTTTCTGGGTTAATCTAACATTTTTGATTATGAAATCATGAAATTATGAAGTCAAGGTTACCACAGTACTCAAAAAACTGAGCGCCCTCCAACCTAACAAGGCCACTGGCCATGACAACATCCCCTCCAAATTCCTCAGAGACGCAGCAGCCGCCATCACCCCAGTCATCACACACATAATAAACCTCTCTATAAGACAGGGGCACGTCCCCAAGGACTTCAAAATTGCGAGAGTGACCCCTCTACACAAAAAGGGCAGCAAATTAGACCCAGGCAACTACCGCCCTGTTTCTATTCTTACCTCCATCTCGAAAGTCATGGAGAAAATAGTCTACGAACAGGTCGAAAAGTACCTGGCGGAAAAAACCTAATCTACGAATTCCAATCTGGCTTCAGAACGTCCCACTCCACTGACACATGCCTCCTCTATTTGAACGACCACATCAAACAAGAGGTGGACGCTGGCAAATACTGCGGCATGGTCATGCTGGACCTACAAAAGGCCTTCGACACTGTCAATCACTCCATTCTAATGGACAAGCTAAAAGCAATTGGTTTTGATAGCCTATCAGTGAGCTGGATGCAATCCTACCTGGAGGGGAGAGAACAGATGGTAGAGGTAAACGGTACTCTATCCCCCCCCTCACAGTGAGCTGTGGTGTTCCACAAGGAAGCATACTAGGACCGCTACTCTTCCTAATTTATGCAAATGACATGTCGTCAGCCTGTGACTGCAACTTGTTCCTGTTTGCGGACGACTCAGCCCTGCTGGTCTCTGACAAGAACAAATTGCAGGTTGAAAAAACCCTCAGCACGGAACTAGGCAAAATCTGCATATGGCTCGCTGATAACAAACTATCATTACACATGGGCAAAACAGAGTCCATTCTCTTCGGTTCAAATAACAAACTCAGCAAGACCGACGGATTCTCAGTTACAGTGGGTGACAATATTGTCACAAGGAAAGACGAAATTACCTACCTGGGTTCCATCCTAGAGGCAAATCTTTCCTGTGACAAAATGGCATCCAATGTAATAAAAAAAGTCAACCAACGAACTAGATTCTTGTACCGGATCTCCTCTCTGGTAAACAAGAATACCCTGAAGACTCTGGCAGGAGCACTCATTCAAGGGTACTATGACTATGCGTGCACCTCATGGTACCAAAGCACCTCAAAGGCGCTTAAAACAAAATTACAAACATCACAAAACAAACTGGTCAGACTACTACTTGACCTGAACCCCAGAACCCACCTCACCCCTGCCCACTTTGCCAACCTAGGATGGCTTAGAGTAGACGACAGAGTACAGCAACTTGCAATGGGCCTGGTCTACAAGATACACTATACGACCGGGGTGCCCATGTACATGTCAAAATACTTCCCAAAGGTCAGTGAATACCACAACCACTACACCAGAGGAAGCTCAACAAATCATGTTAAACCCAGATTCGGCTCAAACAAGGGACTAAACACGTTTCGCAATTATGCCACAACAATGTGGAACGCCCTACCCAAAGCTGTAAAGGAATGTGAATCCCTGCCCACATTCAAAACCGCCCTTAAAGAGCACCTACGGGAGGCTGCAATTCGAAACTGGCCACCGTAAATGCCCAAAACCCCCACCACCTCCTAATAGACAGTCTCCTCCCCACCGCATGTATATATTCCCTCCCCGCCGTATGTATATTTCCCTCCCACCCACCCACCCCCTCCTAATGTACAGTCCCCTCCCCATCATATGTATATACTCTGTCAGGATCTAGGGGTAACAGTACTGTATATTTGAATACCGCCTATGTCACAAATGTATCAGTACTAAATACCTATATGTCCCTATGCCATAAATGTCATGTATGTTGTGTATGTCATAAATGTCTATATGAATTGAAAATGGGGGACCCTGATGGAAACAAGACAAACGTCTTTCTCAGGTCTGCATCCCCTTAACAATTGTATGTATTGAGCCGTACTGTATTGTACCCATTCTGCAATCTGTTAAATAAAGTTTTCATTCATTCATTCATTCATTCATTCATTCATTCATTCATTCTGTACGTTTTGAGGGGTTGTTTCCTTGTAGGTGAGTGACAGTGCTGACAGTGCTGACAGTGCTGGCTTGGAAAACCCGGCCGCGCAGAATGTCAATGTAACGGAGGTACCGCAGTCTATCCACAGTCACGAGGGACAGTAAGTGAAGTGGCTGTGGACGTTAAGCGGTACTGCAAGTAAACTCACTCCCCAGAGGCATCCAGACCCAATAGCAAGAAGTGAATTCACCTCTTGGTATAGTGGTCTGTGATGCGACGCGGGAGACCGGGGTTCAACTCCCACTCAGGGCGATCCCTTAACAGGGGTCGAATCGAAAAACACAATTCAGAGTAAGATCACACCGGCTACATCAACACATTTTAACAAATTAACACTTTAATCGCCGGAAACGCCGAAACTCGTCATTGCCCGCCATGCTCATTCTGCCGAAGACACGTCTTTGATATCAATATTTCAAAAATCTGTGATCGAAATCATATTTCTCCTCCGGGGACCTGAGATATACTGCTGAGCTCCACTCAACTGTCTAACGGTTCAAGAGCGCCATCTGGTGGCCGATCGGCAGATCGCCCAACAGGAAGTGACGCGCCAAACAGGAAGTGCTCACCCATATTTCGTCCGGGCACTCGCGATCGTTAGCCGGACTCCATCTCGACACACTGGATAATCAATCGCTCGCCCTAACTCAATAAACAACGTTATTTGGACGTATATAGTATTATACAACCTGGAAATGGTTCATCTAGATCAACATCCCATAATAGAAAACTGTCTACTCCAAGCTGATCGTCCAACGGCGCGAGGAAGATACGGTAAGATCCAGCGTTATTTTCCAACGTGTTCTTTACTAACTGCTCTGATGACCATATCACCCACACTACATGAATCATCTAACGTTGGCCACGGAATTATAAACGACCCCCCGCCCATCCGGTCAACATCAGATCATACGTAGTAACTTCTAGAACCTCGTCCAGTTGAAATTTTTTATCTGGCACCGATCGCTATCAAACTGTATTTCATCATCAATATAATGCATTTGGGGCTATAAATCAAGTTCTGGAGAAAGCTGCAGAAAACGATAAAAACATACTTATACTTTAGACCGTATTTTAGTATGAATATGTGAATGAAAAAGTATAACGTTGCTACACCCTGAACAATAGATATAGGACATTGAATGGGCCATAATAATGTCAATTTAGCAATACAATTTAAAAAGTTATAGCCCTGCAAAGAAGGGGAACTTCTCCATAGACAAATAGAGATGGCGAGGGATGGTAAATTATGAATTTAACCATGGCGATCAAAGTGTTAAAAAAGAATAAAAAAAAAAATTTACTTGGGATTTTAAAATAAGAGTATAAAAATATGTCTTGAGCTGTGCTTTAAAGCTATCCACAGAGGCTGCCTGTTTTATATGTAGTGGGAGATTATTCCACACCGTCGGCCCATAGAAACAAAAAGCTGCTTCGCCATATTTTTTATATTTCATTGTAGGCACCTGGAGCAGGTCCGCACTAGAGGACCTGAGGGGGCGGTTTGGAACATATCTATGTAGGCAGTCGCAGAGATAAGATGGTGCCAGACCATTAAGAGCTTTAAAAACAAGTTCTATGACATGACTCTTGATCTCTATATTTTCCAGAATTAACCAGTGTCTTTAATAAGCTACAGTTTGATACTAAGCATTCTATATGCTAACAGATAGTTGGACACTTTACCTTGATCTGAACAACCTATATATGTATAGTAATGAAATATGAATTACATGTTCTTATATGTATAGTATGAAATACATGGTCTATTATGTTATACACAGTTGCAATAGTGAATACCCGTAATCTAAACACATGAGAGAGATAGATGTAGAGCTGCCGCGGTATTGATATTTTCCTTACCGCACGAATTTGCGAAATATTTCCTACCGCCGCGGTAATTACCGCACAGTGCGCACAAAAAAAATAAAATTTGAATGCATTTTTATTTTTTTTGGTAGTCTACTCTTATAGCCTGCCTCTAGTCTAATGGCGCTTTTCCACTGCATAGTACCTACTCGACTCGACCCGCTTTAGGCACCTGGTACTTTGTTCCTTTTCCACTGCAGCCAGGTACTACTACTCCGTTTGTCTCCGTGTGGGGAATGGGGATGCAGGCGGGGCCACCGCCGCTCGCTTGTGTACACTGAAAGCTCCGTGGGCATAGATGTCCGAGGGCTTGCAGCAAGCCAGAGTTTAACACAGTTTCAATCAATCAATCAATAACAACATTAACCAGACTCTCGTTGCGTCTATTCTGCCAACGCTAACGTTATCTCTCATTGTGTATTCTACCAAGCAAACCCGGGTTTAACGTTACCTCTCTCGTGTATATCGGCTGACTGTAGTAATAACAACAACAAACTTAACACATCAGCGATCTTGTTGTGACACTAAACTCTCCGCTCAGTGGTAAATTGGGTTGATGTCGGTTTTGTTTCATCAATAAATAAGGCAGAATACACAGTGAATCCATTCTTTTTAGTTTATTGCACTTGGTTCTGTCGCAAACAAATCCTGAATGAAATGCATCCTTAGCGAGGCAGTAAAGATGGCGGCGCGGCGTTCTGTTTTCGTTCAGAGGCTACAAAGTGTGACGCGTCGAGTAGGGGGTATCTGCAGAGCCGCAGAGCCAGGCTGGACCAATAGGGTCGCTTGGAACCGAGTAGGGTATATCTGCAGAGCCGCAAGCCAACTTTATTATTATGATAAAAAACAGCGGTGACGCGGTATTCAGCCTAACTCTGCGGTGAGCGTGATGCAACAGCGATACCGCGGTAATGCGGTTATCGCGGCAGCTCTAGATAGATGCATTACTTTTCTCTATGTCATGACAATTATTAAGTTTGGTTTTTTTCCTGTGTAGTATCTGATAAAGATACTATGTACTCTCGTTGTTGTCAAACCAAATGTAGTATTCTTTTGTTAAGAATGTGATGTCCAGACAGGCGCTTCCGATGTTTTTTGAAAGTTTTATTACCAGAAGCAAACAATGGTTGCTTCTTAAAAACACTTGTTGCATCTCAAAAACACTGGTTGTTTACAATAGTTCAAGGTCTGAATCTGCATCCAAACTAGTCTTAACAAAATGCCCGCTGGTCTTATCAACAAGAGTCTTCTGTGTCCACGTCTTTGGCAACATGAATATAACTTGTTCTTCATTGACGAGGCAGTCCTGTTCTAAATCTTCTTCGTCTTCTTCAGCTCTCTCTTTCATCTCTCCTCCTAGTGTCTGATGGCCTTGTATTTATAGCAGGCCTGGATCCAGTTGATGATCTCACAGCTAGTGACATCATAACAGGTTTTCCTCCAATCCCCAAACAGTTCGTTTTCAGTTTGAAAATGTAGGTGTGGCTTATCACTAACTGCCCAGCTGTTTCTTTCCAACTCATTTTAAGGCTAAATCATTGTTACTATTACATTTACTACACTGGTTCCTTCCATAGCTGTCAACATTGGCAGGAGACAAAACGTGTACATTTAGCCCCGCCCCTTTCCCCGGCCCCGCCCCCTCGGCCCCACTCCCCTCCCACCCGGCCCCACCCCCTCCCAATGGAGCTGCCTCGTCGCTGCCATCTGCTGGTCAAAACCTGTATGTACCCAGCCATTCGTTGTAGGGTAAACTTTTCCTACTTTAAGTGTAAATGCTATGTAAATTATGGTTTTGTTGAACATTTGTATTTCACAGGAGAGAAACTGTATTCAAAGAAAGCTATTAAAATAGTCTTTGAATCTAAATATACTTTCTTTGTGTTGATTTTACATTAATTCCATGATTTTACTCAAGTAAATATCTGTTACAAGCTTCGGTTTTATGTAGAAAAATGCTGTTTTTAATCTAGATTAATCTAGATTGATTACAGAAAATTGTGAGATTGATTAGTTAATTTTTTTTTATCTATTGGCGGCGCTGGTGTATATATTATATATATATATATATATGTGTATGTGTATATATGTAATGTGTGTATATATGTCAGAGAATCAGCCCCTTGCGTCCTTAGTGTATAGCATATGACATTGGAAAATGGGGGACCCTGATGGAAACAAGACAAACGTCTTTCTCAGGTCTGCATCCCCTTAACAATTGTGTGTATTGAGCCGTACTGTATTGTACCCATTCTGCAATCTGTTAAATAAAGTTTTCATTCATTCATTCATTCATTCACATGGTGTATGTTTGTTCATTGATGTGACAGTGTCTGGCAACATACTATTGTTCTTTTTATTTCTTTTTTCTTTGTGTTTGTGATTTGTCTTGATGTGTTTGTGAAACTATAAAAGCTGAAAATAGAATATTATAAAGTGTAAATGCTATAAAAATACAGTAAATTACATTTTATCAAAATATTAACCATTAAATAAAGGTTGTAATCTGTAAATGTATTTGATTTCACTGTAAATGTTATGAATTGAAAATGGGGGAAGTCCTTCTCTGGTCTGCATCCCCATAACAATTGTGTATTGCGCAATACTGTATTGTACCCATTCTGCAATCTGTTAAATTTAGCAATCAATCAATGTATTACCATAGTGTCTTTATACCTTCATCACTGTAGGCTACATATTAATACTACAACTCGTTAAAGCTATAAAAAATACCTATGGTCATTAATTTAGCAGTGGGAATATCATTTTTGGAACAGTGTGTGTGTCTACAGAGAAACGTGAGATAGAAAAAAAGCCAATGCGATTTTGTGTTTTTCCTCAATATCTCTGCAATGCCTGCGAGTTACCAGTAACTGTATTTGTCATACCAAATATAAATCAATTGGGCGTCAGTGAGTGAAGGCATGCTCTCCGTGGAGGAATGGGAGGAGGGGACGCGTGAACCTTAGGGGACGAGCAGAGCAAACGGCTGTTCACCAAGTTCCAACACATTTACACATTCCTGCATCACATACAGTAACTTTGTATTGTTTTATCCACAGAAGATTTGCAAACCTTTTGTTCCAGAGACAAAAGCCACAGAGTGGGCAATCAAGAGACACTGGCTAAGTTGATTTGACACCCTCGGTGCATCAGTCTCTCCCCTGAGCTCTGAGCAAATCCGCTCGCTGGTCTTATTCTTCTTCGGGTCGCAACGGTCTGACTTCCTGTGATAACATTCTAATCTACACTGCTGCCACCTGTCGTCACGGAGGGGAATTGCAGCCATTTTGTAAAAATTAATAAGTACAAAATACGTGCCAATACGTGAACTGTTACAAAGGGTCAGATTAAACCGAATATATATATTTACTGATTGATATATATTGCATAATATTTGTATATCGCTTGATATCCCTTGTGTATTCTTTGTACATATACACGGAATATCCCTTTAACCTAGTACAGACCATAATATTTCGTTCTCTTATTGGATAGCGTTCCACCAGCGCCACTGCCATACCCTCAGAGTCGAGTTCAAAGCCACCGTCAGGGCTTGTCTGTACATGCCCGGCTTTGCCCAGGAATACGAGACAGAAATAAGGTTGGCACTAGATTATTCACCGGACATATAAATATGGCGCAGGTGAATACAGAAGTAGTTCGAGTTCGAGTTACCCAAGTGAAGCCTCACCCACGATACGATGTGCGGTGAAGTGGGCCCGTTTTGCCCCAAAATAGAGTCTTGTCTTATCCTAATACGTTTGTTCAACGTATCGTTCGCTCCTTACTAGTAAAGCCTTCATCACGAGTCAACGACCAAGTGAAGTGAGCCACCGTGCGTCTAAATAGAGCACTTATAGCCGCATGCAAATAGGATAGTAAAGTGTCAGAGCTTAATGGAATAACGTCAAGTTCAACCTAGTTAATGTGAAGTACCGCGCACCGGAGTATCTACAACGGTGAATGCAGAGCCCCTTTCCGGCTGGATTATTATTATTATTGCTTTGGACCAGGCTGTTGGAGCGGAGAAGAATCGTCTACACCCACTACTGTGGGATTTACCCGTGACGTGAGGAACATCACTCGAGCCCGTCTCTATTGGAGAGGCTGGCTGGCTTTCACCTGTGCTGCACGCATACTGGGATTACAGCTGCTGCTTTTCGTCTGCTGATCCAGGGAGTAATATACCGCCTCCCATAGCAGGAGCTTATTGAGTCCCCGCTGATCCAGACTTTGCATTCGAACATTTCCTCCCCCTGCTGGCTTACAACCGGTGGGAACCCCCTACCAGTATCCCCGCTGCCTCCCCAGAGTACCATAGATATAATTCCTAAGATTCAGGTTGTATTCTTATCTCATGCGTAATATGAGAATGAACATTCGTTATTGATTTGCCTACGCACATTCCTTTGCCTTATAAGCGCATTGAAAGTAAAGTATATTATGTATTCTTGCTGCTAATAAATATTCTTAACCCAGATTTGTGTGGAAACCGTATCATTGTGGAGGTGTTCTCATCATATACTCGTGTACTGTATGGCCAGTAGTAATGTACATAAGACGGTAGTGGTTTAATGATACCATACTTATTAATACAGTCAGGGAATTGTACCCCTCAGTTACAATTGGTCCTTCGAGCCGGAGATAAGAATTAGCGTAATATTAATATAATATTAATATTGACATGGCCGATGATGAACACTCCACAAACGGTTCTCCTAAGCTAGATCGCCCGGAGCGCAGACGGCAGCCACCTCTTCACCTAGAGGACTACGTTGTCAGTCCAATACCTAGCTTTAAAAGGAAGTTAAATACGGATAAAGTAACTAAAGCGGATAGTAAAATTAGAGTAGTAGAGACCCTAGTGGGTTCTAACGTAACTGACCAAGCTCACGGGGGGGACCAGGAGGGACATGACATGACTTTACCCCCCGACAACGCCAACGGGACAGTCCCCGGAGAGCTCCAGGATAAAGAAAGCGCTCCAGGGACGGAACCCGACCCACTACCAGAAGAGAAGCGCGCCCAGGAGACGGACCTCGAGGCGCGGCCAGAGAACAGATCTCCAACGAGCACTGCCGGAAGCCGATCACCTCCGCCTGTGTCTTCCCCCAGCGAAGCGGACAGGATGCTGGCGCAGGCACTCATCGCCACCCTGGCAGCCTCCACCGAACGCGACCGACTTCAAGCGCAACAGACGAGCGAGCGCGAACAAGCTGCAGACCAACGAGAGCGCCTTCACGCGCAACTCCAAGCGCAAGCCCTCCGTGAACGCGAACATTCTGCAACCGAGCGAGAGCGCTTCCAGGCGCAACAAAGGAGTGAAGACGACCGCATAAGACTGGAGACCAGACGCCTTCAGACGGAAGAGAACATTGAGAGAAGCCGCGCCGATGCGCAGCACGCCGCAGCCAATGCGCAGCGCGACGCCGCCAATGCCCAGCGCGAAGCAGCGCGCGCCGCCGCCCATGCCCAGCGCGAGACAGAGCGCGACCGGCTGCAGGCGCAGCTGATGGACAAATTGATCACCATGGCGACACCCCCTCACTCCGCACGGAGCTCCCGGAGATCGTCACGACAAGGGTCTGGGACGCATTCCCCTGCCCGACCAAGCGACCCGGGACCCCGCCAACAGGAGGATCCTGTCCACGTCTCCGAACCCCCTCCCCGGCCGGTCCATACGAGACCCAGCAACCGGGAAGAACCGGACCACGCCGAGAGACTGAACCGAAGACTCCAGGTCCTAGCAGAGGAAGAGGAGGAGGAAGAGGAGGAATGTCAAGCCGACCAGCAGCAACGTACTCTGGACCAGGAGGCCCAGTACAGCCCCGACCAGCAGCAACGTACTCTGGACCAGGAGGTCCAGTACAGCCCAGACGTCAGTCCCGAGGCCCTGCGCTACAAACCCCCGACTCAACTCACGGGTGAGTTTGACGCACCGCCAGCCCCGAGGAACAGCACCTGGGTACCCGACCTTCGGTACCCACCAAGCACCAGCCCAAGACGACACGCAAGAGGAGACTCGCCTAGGAGGCCTCTCCCCCAACACTCACCGATGTGCCAGTCATCCATGGCATCGTACCTTGGCACACCGACGTTCCCGGACTTCACACACGAGAACAGAGCACAGTACACAGAGCTACGAATGTGCTTAGAGACTATGCTGTCCGACGTACCAGATGAACCGTACAAGTATGCTATCCTACTCAAGCACCTGAAGGTGCCCAGAGCGCACAATATAGCGCTGGCATATTCCAGCTCTACTACCCCATACACCGCGGCTCTAGTAGCCCTCGACCAACGTTATGGACGCATATGGGACTATGTGATACAGGAGATAAGAGACATTGACCGTCTCCCCCCAGCCAGAGACAACAAAGCATTAGATGACCTCTCTATCAAGGTACAGTCCCTGGTAGGGATGCTGGGGTCCCAAAAGGAAAAAGGGATCTATGAACTGTACGCTAACTCTAATGTAGAGAGGATACTAGAGAAGCTCCCTCCCGCTCGACAAGAGCGCTTCAGGCGGCAGAGAGACCACCGCGACCCCAACGGCCCAGAGGCATCCCTCCTAGACCTATCTGAATTCCTCGCCAGGGAGGTCAGTAGCCTACGACTCGACACGTTCGTATGGAGTGGACCAAGCCCAAGACTCGGACCTCGGGGATCAACAGATAACCGCCGGTTGGTGACCGTTATGCACCAAGCCGAATCAGTACCACAGCACAGGAACCACAACACCCCCTCGACGAAAGAGGACCAGTGGAAGATTGAGTGCCAGTACTGTGAGGGAGAACATCGGCTGTACCAATGCGACACTTTCGGGAAGCTGACCACGGACGAGGTGAGTCAGTGGATCAAGGACTACCGCCGCTGCTTCCGCTGCGCGCGCAGCCACCTAGCAGCTGAGTGCCGCTTGAAGAAGAAGTGCAGCAGGTGCGGTGGCACCCACTTGGAGGTCCTGCATGACATCAACAGGCGTCAGCCAGGACAACAGAGTGGGCCCGTCGCGGTAATGTACCATGCCGAGGCGGTGGCACCAGTACCGAAGAGCCACCAGACCGCTCCCTACTGTACCTACTGCGACGGCGGACACTGGCTGGCACAGTGCGCCGAATATAAGACACTGAACCCCGTCCAAGTTGACCAGTGGCGTGAGGCGGCCCAGGCGGGCGCCGCTTACCGCGCAGCACTGAGCGGAGCCCACCAGAAGATCCAAGACAACCGACCAACAGGAGTGCTCCACATTGACCAGCATAGCGGGACCCCCCGAGTGCTCCTCAAAGTGGTCAGAGTGCTCCTGAGCTGTGAGGACAAGGTCCTGGACACTTACGCCGTCCTGGACGATGGGTCTGAAAAGACTCTCCTCCTCGCTTCCGCAGCAGCCCAGTTGGGCCTGCGGGGTGTCAAAGATACCATGACCATACGCACCATCAGAAGGGACCAGAAGACCATAAAAGGTGAAAAGGTCTCCTTCAAGATAGCAGCGGTGGACCAGCCCGAGAAGCAGTATAGTATAACCAACGTCTTCACCAGCCACGACATAGGCCTGTCTCAGTACACCTACCCCATCCCACAGCTGATGGCTAAGTATGTGCACCTACGTCAACTACCTATACCGCTTATCGACGGCGCCACACCGACCCTGCTCATCGGCTCCGACCACGCGGACCTCATTCTCCCAATTGAGGCGGCCCACATCGGACCCAAAGGATGCCCAGTCGCGGTTCAGACCCGACTGGAATGGACGCTCCAGGGCCCCCTCTACGGACTTGACAGTCAACCCACGTCTACACGCTGCCTACACACAAAGGCGAGCGACACCGGCCACTCCCTCGTACAGCAGAGGCTATTGACATTAAGCGAGAGGCCCGTGAGAGAACCGTGGGCACCAGAGGGAGTTCGGAACTCCACCCCCCTCAGCTGCGCTTCAGACGTAGCTGACCTCGAACCTAGCACCCCAAGCGACTCCTTGAAGAGGCGGCCGGGACCGGCCCCTCCTCAGACGGGGTACAGAGCAAACAAGAGAAACAGACGGAGGAGGAGGAGGCACAGCCAAGCACAGATCAAAGCAGTCTCAGGCCCGCTTCCTCCTAAGCCCCCCTTCATCCCGTCCAGTCGTCATGACCATAGACCAGTCACTACCCCGAGCTGCGTGGCCGGCCGGCCGCGTAAGCAAAGTGACCACTGGTGCCGACGGAAAGGTCAGAGCGGCAGAATTGCTCGTCCAAGGGCGGACCTACAACCGACCCGTGGCGAGGCTGATAGAGTCGCCAAGGCTCCCCGACTCGCTTAATGACGACCATGACCCCTGACTTTGTGAACTGCCCTACCCTCACAATGGACATTGAGTAGTGGACAGTGCGGTTAATCTGCCTCTGCTTATCTAATTAGGTGGGACTAATTAGGAGGCGGCTGTTACAAAGGGTCAGATTAAACCGAATATATATATTTACTGATTGATATATATTGCATAATATTTGTATATCGCTTGATATCCCTTGTGTATTCTTTGTACATATACACGGAATATCCCTTTAACCTAGTACAGACCATAATATTTCGTTCTCTTATTGGATAGCGTTCCACCAGCGCCACTGCCATACCCTCAGAGTCGAGTTCAAAGCCACCGTCAGGGCTTGTCTGTACATGCCCGGCTTTGCCCAGGAATACGAGACAGAAATAAGGTTGGCACTAGATTATTCACCGGACATATAAATATGGCACAGGTGAATACAGAAGTAGTTCGAGTTCGAGTTAACCAAGTGAAGCCTCACCCACGATACGACGTGCGGTGAAGTGGGCCCGTTTTGCCCCAAAATAGAGTCTTGTCTTATCCTAATACGTTTGTTCAACGTATCGTTCGCTCCTTACTAGTAAAGCCTTCATCACGAGTCAACGACCAAGTGAAGTGAGCCACCGTGCGTCTAAATAGAGCACTTATAGCCGCATGCGAATAGGATAGTAAAGTGTCAGAGCTTAATGGAATAACGTCAAGTTCAACCTAGTTAATGTGAAGTACCGCGCACCGGAGTATCTACAACGGTGAATGCAGAGCCCCTTTCCGGCTGGATTATTATTATTATTGCTTTGGACCAGGCTGTTGGAGCGGAGAAGAATCGTCTACACCCACTACTGTGGGATTTACCCGTGACGTGAGGAACATCACTCGAGCCCGTCTCTATTGGAGAGGCTGGCCGGCTTTCACCTGTGCTGCACGCATACTGGGATTACAGCTGCTGCTTTTTGTCTGCTGATCCAGGGAGTAATATACCGCCTCCCATAGCAGGAGCTTATTGAGTCCCCGCTGATCCAGACTTTGCATTCGAACATTTCCTCCCCCTGCTGGCTTACAACCGGTGGGAACCCCCTACCAGTATCCCCGCTGCCTCCCCAGAGTACCATAGATATAATTCCTAAGATTCAGGTTGTATTCTTATCTCATGCGTAATATGAGAATGGACATTCGTTATTGATTTGCCTACACACATTCCTTTGCCTTATAAGCGCATTGAAAGTAAAGTATATTATGTATTCTTGCTGCTAATAAATATTCTTAACCCAGATTTGTGTGGAAACCATATCATTGTGGAGGTGTTCTCATCATATACTCGTGTACTGTATGGCCAGTAGTAATGTACATAAGACGGTAGTGGTTTAATGATACCATACTTATTAATACAGTCAGGGAATTGTACCCCTCAGTTACATGAACCGTGAACAGGGCGTGAAGAGGGTTGAAAAAACAGGAGAATCCCAGGAAAAACGGTAGGGTTGACAGCTATGGTTCCTTCCCAGCCCTTCCCAGAGACAGTCGCATTTCTCTCCTCTCCCCAGGCTCCTCAAGGCCGTTCCTACCGCCGCCTCTACTGCTCCATGGAGCCCGACGCTGCTATGCTCTGCTTCGTGCCGGTTGCCGGACTATACTCAAATCAACTCTAAATGGATCTAATCAGTGGATTGCATATTTTCTTCAAGAAGCAGAATAAGGCTAACCCTCTCTGCCTATTGGGACATCATAATCGGGCTACCAACTTGAAGACGTGGTCATTTTTGGATTATCAAAGCTTTTGGACTGCAATAAGAAGATTTTGGATCTGTTTACCACGCACAGGACCTACCAAAATGAACTGATTAAGACACTTGGACACTTGGACTAATAATGCATTCAGTCATTTGGACAAAGTTGTTAAAACTCACTCCACTCAAATCAATAGTTATATTTCACTTTATTCAAATCAAATTTAAAGTGACGTGGCTGGGATAAATGTGCCAGTCAGTCAGCCAAAACAAATTCCTGGACCAAGGTCGAAGCAGGGAGCTGCTGGAGTCGAAGGCCCTCTGGGAGATAAGAGTGCCAAGCGGCTTCCCCCACCCCCACTCCCTACCCAATCCCCCCTCCCGCGTGTACGCCCGGCGCCACTCCCACGTGATGGTGACGGCAGCCGACTAGTACGCGCGCTGGAGGGGGGAGCCTAAATGACTGTCTCATCACCAAAGCCTGATCCCCCCCGTCCCTGCCCCCTCCCGCTGGACAATCTTTCCACCCTCCCTCCTGCCACCTGGCGCAACGACACCCCGGTGTTGTCGCAGCCGACTATCGCATATGGTGTCTCAGGCATTCTGTAGTCGACATGTGTCAACAAATGTACATGTCTGTTTGAATTTATGTTGTGCCGTTGTTACCTTAAAAATGTAATGATTGTGATATGTTGTTGTTAATGAGTAGATGAGCTGTATGTGTGTGTCACTGGAATTTCCCCAAGGGGATCAATAAAGGAATATCTTATCTTATCTTATCTTACATGATATATGAATATTAAGGTACTTCTCTCAAGGACACACATTTCAACATAACACATTACTTGTTTGTCCCAGAGTAAACCACAAAGTGTTTGAGTTTGAGCTGAGTTATTTCCAGTTCAGTGTATCAAGATCTATATTACCTCATTTGATTTATTCATTAAACTTATTTACCTAGATTTCTTTAAAACAGATCTTTTCTAAATAATTATCTTAAATGATACTAATTCAACCAGGTGCAATTGATACTCAAACTTAATTATTTTACACAATAGTTTGTACTTGAGTAAAATCACTTGATCTCCCTTAATCCTGTACATTTGGCTATAAACCACTCCAAGTTTACTATCAAAATGTTTCCCTGGTTGAACACATAATTTCAGTGATAATTGTAGTTTAATCAGATTTAAATTGAATATAGACAAATACATTTCTAATGTGTCCTGATTACTAAACATTATACCCTTTCTCCTCCTGTCTATCTTTGTGCCCCAGCAGAAGTTTGAGCTTTTCACACCTCTGAGAGAAACAGCTGTGGGCCTGCTTGTATGCAAATGCTTTGGTCTCCCTTTCCAGTCACTCACAGCATTTTCTGATTACTTGAATTTCTTAGTTACAGAATTAGTTATTCTTAAAAGATATATATACTCTTTCCCACATAATACTTTGAAGATGTAATGCTTTAAGTAACTTTTTTTAAAAGGCTTGATTCAACCAGAAGCTCAGGCCATGTTTTATTTCATGATTGTATTTTAAATGATTTTCAAGAGCAGCCTACCTGCTCACACAACACTGTGTTGATTTAGCTGTTATCACATATACGTGTGATTTGAATGTTAACCCTTCATCGGCCGAATCATTGTTTTGAGTCTTCGGGGGTGAATCATATTCCTTGGTTCCTTTTGTGTGTGTGGCTTTTAAGCTTACAGAGGTGACTGTATGCAAAGTTGGTTTCTGTTGAGACATCCTGGCTTGCATGACCACAGACAAATGGTCCTCTATAATGATTTCCTAGTTAAGGTCACCAGAGGATTTAATCTAAAACCTTCCTCCTGAATTCCAAAATTGGGAGTTAATATGTATAATTTAACCTGTTCGTCTGATCCATGTCAACATTGTATAATTTGTATTTAGTACTTTAAGGTTTAAGCTAATACTTTTAAAGTGCCACTTGCAGGTTAAACCATAGTCTTCAATTATGTGTAGTTTACATCATTGGTATCTATTTTCATTATACATTTTTTTCCATTTGATGCCGGAAATTCCACTCAGAAAGGGTTAAAAATGTGCTGTGACGTCACTGCAGGTAACTTTTCCCTACCTCTCATACACTACAATGGAGTTTGACGAGCGCGGAAAGCCATGTCCTTGATCCAAATGGACGCCTTACAAGACGAAAATGGGTTTAATCGTCAGAGAGACTTTGATGGACCAGCTACTACTGCATTTTTGGTTGAAACAAAGGTAGTTATAAGGTTTTTAATGTCGTAAAAAAAGAACTGCATTTACCACTAGGCAGCCTGTTGTTCAGTATGCAGCGCTATTGGCTGTCGCCTTATCCCCGTCACGGATCATAGTACCAAGCTAGCTAGCTGATTGATTGATTGATTGAAAACTTTATTAACAGATTGCAGAATGGGTACAATACAGTACAGCTCAATACACACAATTGTTAAGGGGATGCAGACCAGAGAAAGACTTTCGTCTTGTTTACATCAGGGTCCCCCATTTTCAATTCATCAGGAATACTGTCATTATGTCTACTGTCGTGAACCATTTTAAATCGTGGCATGTAGAGGAGTTTCGGGAACGAGTAAAATGTGCAGGTCCTCTTCTCAGACCTGTGGGGCAAAGCACTGCACGCATCATGCCGGCTAGCAAGCTAGCTAGCTACACGTCACGGCATGTTGATACGATAGTAGCCCCTTTCGTGACTGATGCACTCGGTGTCACGAAACGGGCTACCACGATAGCTAACTAACGTTAACGTTACAAGCTCAAACACCTTATAACTACTACTACTGTCGTGTCCATAAGTTCCCTGGCAGAATACTTTGTTTGTGAGGACAAACGTATACAGGAGTTAGGAGTTTCGAAAATGCCGGCTAGCAAGCTAGCTACTAACGTTATATACACAATATGTACAACGACACAATGATTTACATTAGTATTTACAAATATGGTAACGTGGTTGTGGCTTTTACAAATAGTGGTTAGCTTTAGAGATAAATGGCTATGATCACGGAGCAATAGTGTTAGGTGAAACAGATACTAGCCACAGATTCCTCGGCTAGTAGTGACAAGAAGGCTCTTTGCTTCCTGCCACTACCTGCGTGTGATTCTCAGCGCCCCTTGCTGCCCTGATACCTGGTGTGACGTCATCATTAAGATGACACACGCACGCTATGAAACATGGATTCAAATATATAATATATATATTAAAATATGGTTGTGGTTTTTCCCTCTTTATGAAAGTCACCGTTGGCCTAGTCCACATTGTTTATTGAACAAAAATACAACCTGCAAGTGGGCCTTTAAATTAGTTTTCTATAGACTGGTCTCTCACAAACACATCTTTGTTCCTGTTCGGTTCCGCTTGGCCTCCTGCTCCAACTCTCACAGAATGTGACCTCTGTTTACACAAAAGAGCAGTTGCTGCTGCTGCTGGCATTTACGACGTCCTGTAAAGCGATCTAAGTCTTATCTGGCTATCTCAACTGTCACCAACCGCCTCCAACTGTATATATACAAAAAATATACATCCGGTGGGGAGAAAATGTGTTTAGTCCCTTGTTTGTGCCGAATCTGGGTTGCACATGATTTGTGGAACTCCCTCTGGTGTTGTGGGTGTGGTATTCACTGACCTTTGGGAAGTATTTCGACATGTACATGGGTACCTGTGTGGTGTAGTGTATCTTGTAGACCAGGCCCATTGCAAGTTGCTGTACTCTGTCTACTCTAAGCCATCCTAGGTAGTCAAAGAAGGAGGGGAATAAAGAAAAAAACGTTATGTTGATGATCAGCTATCAAGTCCCCCGTGATTTTATTTTACTATAGTGTAAAAGTATAGGCGGACTATTCCTCAGTTACATTATCAATGAAATATTATCAACAAAAGCAAACAAGGCATATTTAGCCTAAATATGTTGCCAGAACATGAAAAGAAAATGCGTTCACGTGCGCTTTGGCGGAGATCCGCTCCTACTCTGAAAATCCGGCCTCACAGAGGTATGTTGATGTGAAGGGGACAAGCTTTCTCAGCGCAGCATGAGATTATTACACAACACTTTCTCTGCCAATGGGTTGTTTTTGTCTGCAAGGAAAATCCGTGCTTCTTCTCTGAGTTCAAAAAGGCGATTTAAAGGTCCCCTATCTTATAAATGGCCTTTTTCAGTGGTTTGCATTGTTTTCTAGCAATGTGGGGTTGTACCAACACTGACTAGGTGTGAAATTCTCATTCAGGCGCATTCCTCCAGTTCAGCTGTGACAGGATCCTCCCCCACTAAACCAAGCCATTCTGAATTTATCTGTGACGTGTACGAATTCTGATCTGCATACCTCAGCTCCTTCTGTGGTTGTAGCCACCGCCCACAATCAACAATTAGAGTAAGTTAGTGTAACATTGTAGTTATGACCAAAACGGAGCGAGTGGAAATAATGCGGAAGCGGTTTCCCTGTCAGACAATTGCACTTCCCCAAAAGAGAAAAAAAGAGAGAGAGCGAGGGAGAGACAGACAGATATGCCCCTTTTCCACTGCATGGTACCTACTCGACTCTACTCTACTCTGCATTTTCGGTTTTCCATTACCAAAATACCTGGAACCGGGTACTTTTTGGGTTATTTTTTTGTCCCTGCTCTGTCGAGGTTCCAAGCGAGTAGAACTGGTACCAGAAAAGTGACGTGAAACACTGCAGACCACTGATTGGTCAGAAGAGAGAAGCGTCACACGTTGGAGCGTCTGCACAAAAACAGAAAGCCGCCATCTTTAATGCCTCGCTTAGGATTCATTATTTGTTTGCAGCAGGAACAAGTGCAATAAACAAAAAAGGTGTATTCTGCCTCATTTATGAAACAAAACCGACATCAACACAATTTACCACCGAGCGGAGAGTTTACTCTCACAAAAAGAGAAACAGACGGAGGAGGAGGAGGCACAGCCAAGCACAGATCAAAGCAGTCTCAGGCCCGCTTCCTCCTAAGCCCCCCTTCATCCCGTCCAGTCGTCATGACCATAGACCAGTCACTACCCCGAGCTGCGTGGCCGGCCGGCCGCGTAAGCAAAGTGACCACTGGTGCCGACGGAAAGGTCAGAGCGGCAGAATTGCTCGTCCAAGGGCGGACCTACAACCGACCCGTGGCGAGGCTGATAGAGTCGCCAAGGCTCCCCGACTCGCTTAATGACGACCATGACCCCTGACTTTGTGAACTGCCCTACCCTCACAATGGACATTGAGTAGTGGACAGTGCGGTTAATCTGCCTCTGCTTATCTAATTAGGTGGGACTAATTAGGAGGCGGCTGTTACAAAGGGTCAGATTAAACCGAATATATATATTTACTGATTGATATATATTGCATAATATTTGTATATCGCTTGATATCCCTTGTGTATTCTTTGTACATATACACGGAATATCCCTTTAACCTAGTACAGACCATAATATTTCGTTCTCTTATTGGATAGCGTTCCACCAGCGCCACTGCCATACCCTCAGAGTCGAGTTCAAAGCCACCGTCAGGGCTTGTCTGTACATGCCCGGCTTTGCCCAGGAATACGAGACAGAAATAAGGTTGGCACTAGATTATTCACCGGACATATAAATATGGCACAGGTGAATACAGAAGTAGTTCGAGTTCGAGTTAACCAAGTGAAGCCTCACCCACGATACGACGTGCGGTGAAGTGGGCCCGTTTTGCCCCAAAATAGAGTCTTGTCTTATCCTAATACGTTTGTTCAACGTATCGTTCGCTCCTTACTAGTAAAGCCTTCATCACGAGTCAACGACCAAGTGAAGTGAGCCACCGTGCGTCTAAATAGAGCACTTATAGCCGCATGCGAATAGGATAGTAAAGTGTCAGAGCTTAATGGAATAACGTCAAGTTCAACCTAGTTAATGTGAAGTACCGCGCACCGGAGTATCTACAACGGTGAATGCAGAGCCCCTTTCCGGCTGGATTATTATTATTATTGCTTTGGACCAGGCTGTTGGAGCGGAGAAGAATCGTCTACACCCACTACTGTGGGATTTACCCGTGACGTGAGGAACATCACTCAAGCCCGTCTCTATTGGAGAGGCTGGCCGGCTTTCACCTGTGCTGCACGCATACTGGGATTACAGCTGCTGCTTTTTGTCTGCTGATCCAGGGAGTAATATACCGCCTCCCATAGCAGGAGCTTATTGAGTCCCCGCTGATCCAGACTTTGCATTCGAACATTTCCTCCCCCTGCTGGCTTACAACCGGTGGGAACCCCCTACCAGTATCCCCGCTGCCTCCCCAGAGTACCATAGATATAATTCCTAAGATTCAGGTTGTATTCTTATCTCATGCGTAATATGAGAATGGACATTCGTTATTGATTTGCCTACACACATTCCTTTGCCTTATAAGCGCATTGAAAGTAAAGTATATTATGTATTCTTGCTGCTAATAAATATTCTTAACCCAGATTTGTGTGGAAACCATATCATTGTGGAGGTGTTCTCATCATATACTCGTGTACTGTATGGCCAGTAGTAATGTACATAAGACGGTAGTGGTTTAATGATACCATACTTATTAATACAGTCAGGGAATTGTACCCCTCAGTTACATGAACCGTGAACAGGGCGTGAAGAGGGTTGAAAAAACAGGAGAATCCCAGGAAAAACGGTAGGGTTGACAGCTATGGTTCCTTCCCAGCCCTTCCCAGAGACAGTCGCATTTCTCTCCTCTCCCCAGGCTCCTCAAGGCCGTTCCTACCGCCGCCTCTACTGCTCCATGGAGCCCGACGCTGCTATGCTCTGCTTCGTGCCGGTTGCCGGACTATACTCAAATCAACTCTAAATGGATCTAATCAGTGGATTGCATATTTTCTTCAAGAAGCAGAATAAGGCTAACCCTCTCTGCCTATTGGGACATCATAATCGGGCTACCAACTTGAAGACGTGGTCATTTTTGGATTATCAAAGCTTTTGGACTGCAATAAGAAGATTTTGGATCTGTTTACCACGCACAGGACCTACCAAAATGAACTGATTAAGACACTTGGACACTTGGACTAATAATGCATTCAGTCATTTGGACAAAGTTGTTAAAACTCACTCCACTCAAATCAATAGTTATATTTCACTTTATTCAAATCAAATTTAAAGTGACGTGGCTGGGATAAATGTGCCAGTCAGTCAGCCAAAACAAATTCCTGGACCAAGGTCGAAGCAGGGAGCTGCTGGAGTCGAAGGCCCTCTGGGAGATAAGAGTGCCAAGCGGCTTCCCCCACCCCCACTCCCTACCCAATCCCCCCTCCCGCGTGTACGCCCGGCGCCACTCCCACGTGATGGTGACGGCAGCCGACTAGTACGCGCGCTGGAGGGGGGAGCCTAAATGACTGTCTCATCACCAAAGCCTGATCCCCCCCGTCCCTGCCCCCTCCCGCTGGACAATCTTTCCACCCTCCCTCCTGCCACCTGGCGCAACGACACCCCGGTGTTGTCGCAGCCGACTATCGCATATGGTGTCTCAGGCATTCTGTAGTCGACATGTGTCAACAAATGTACATGTCTGTTTGAATTTATGTTGTGCCGTTGTTACCTTAAAAATGTAATGATTGTGATATGTTGTTGTTAATGAGTAGATGAGCTGTATGTGTGTGTCACTGGAATTTCCCCAAGGGGATCAATAAAGGAATATCTTATCTTATCTTATCTTACATGATATATGAATATTAAGGTACTTCTCTCAAGGACACACATTTCAACATAACACATTACTTGTTTGTCCCAGAGTAAACCACAAAGTGTTTGAGTTTGAGCTGAGTTATTTCCAGTTCAGTGTATCAAGATCTATATTACCTCATTTGATTTATTCATTAAACTTATTTACCTAGATTTCTTTAAAACAGATCTTTTCTAAATAATTATCTTAAATGATACTAATTCAACCAGGTGCAATTGATACTCAAACTTAATTATTTTACACAATAGTTTGTACTTGAGTAAAATCACTTGATCTCCCTTAATCCTGTACATTTGGCTATAAACCACTCCAAGTTTACTATCAAAATGTTTCCCTGGTTGAACACATAATTTCAGTGATAATTGTAGTTTAATCAGATTTAAATTGAATATAGACAAATACATTTCTAATGTGTCCTGATTACTAAACATTATACCCTTTCTCCTCCTGTCTATCTTTGTGCCCCAGCAGAAGTTTGAGCTTTTCACACCTCTGAGAGAAACAGCTGTGGGCCTGCTTGTATGCAAATGCTTTGGTCTCCCTTTCCAGTCACTCACAGCATTTTCTGATTACTTGAATTTCTTAGTTACAGAATTAGTTATTCTTAAAAGATATATATACTCTTTCCCACATAATACTTTGAAGATGTAATGCTTTAAGTAACTTTTTTTAAAAGGCTTGATTCAACCAGAAGCTCAGGCCATGTTTTATTTCATGATTGTATTTTAAATGATTTTCAAGAGCAGCCTACCTGCTCACACAACACTGTGTTGATTTAGCTGTTATCACATATACGTGTGATTTGAATGTTAACCCTTCATCGGCCGAATCATTGTTTTGAGTCTTCGGGGGTGAATCATATTCCTTGGTTCCTTTTGTGTGTGTGGCTTTTAAGCTTACAGAGGTGACTGTATGCAAAGTTGGTTTCTGTTGAGACATCCTGGCTTGCATGACCACAGACAAATGGTCCTCTATAATGATTTCCTAGTTAAGGTCACCAGAGGATTTAATCTAAAACCTTCCTCCTGAATTCCAAAATTGGGAGTTAATATGTATAATTTAACCTGTTCGTCTGATCCATGTCAACATTGTATAATTTGTATTTAGTACTTTAAGGTTTAAGCTAATACTTTTAAAGTGCCACTTGCAGGTTAAACCATAGTCTTCAATTATGTGTAGTTTACATCATTGGTATCTATTTTCATTATACATTTTTTTCCATTTGATGCCGGAAATTCCACTCAGAAAGGGTTAAAAATGTGCTGTGACGTCACTGCAGGTAACTTTTCCCTACCTCTCATACACTACAATGGAGTTTGACGAGCGCGGAAAGCCATGTCCTTGATCCAAATGGACGCCTTACAAGACGAAAATGGGTTTAATCGTCAGAGAGACTTTGATGGACCAGCTACTACTGCATTTTTGGTTGAAACAAAGGTAGTTATAAGGTTTTTAATGTCGTAAAAAAAGAACTGCATTTACCACTAGGCAGCCTGTTGTTCAGTATGCAGCGCTATTGGCTGTCGCCTTATCCCCGTCACGGATCATAGTACCAAGCTAGCTAGCTGATTGATTGATTGATTGAAAACTTTATTAACAGATTGCAGAATGGGTACAATACAGTACAGCTCAATACACACAATTGTTAAGGGGATGCAGACCAGAGAAAGACTTTCGTCTTGTTTACATCAGGGTCCCCCATTTTCAATTCATCAGGAATACTGTCATTATGTCTACTGTCGTGAACCATTTTAAATCGTGGCATGTAGAGGAGTTTCGGGAACGAGTAAAATGTGCAGGTCCTCTTCTCAGACCTGTGGGGCAAAGCACTGCACGCATCATGCCGGCTAGCAAGCTAGCTAGCTACACGTCACGGCATGTTGATACGATAGTAGCCCCTTTCGTGACTGATGCACTCGGTGTCACGAAACGGGCTACCACGATAGCTAACTAACGTTAACGTTACAAGCTCAAACACCTTATAACTACTACTACTGTCGTGTCCATAAGTTCCCTGGCAGAATACTTTGTTTGTGAGGACAAACGTATACAGGAGTTAGGAGTTTCGAAAATGCCGGCTAGCAAGCTAGCTACTAACGTTATATACACAATATGTACAACGACACAATGATTTACATTAGTATTTACAAATATGGTAACGTGGTTGTGGCTTTTACAAATAGTGGTTAGCTTTAGAGATAAATGGCTATGATCACGGAGCAATAGTGTTAGGTGAAACAGATACTAGCCACAGATTCCTCGGCTAGTAGTGACAAGAAGGCTCTTTGCTTCCTGCCACTACCTGCGTGTGATTCTCAGCGCCCCTTGCTGCCCTGATACCTGGTGTGACGTCATCATTAAGATGACACACGCACGCTATGAAACATGGATTCAAATATATAATATATATATTAAAATATGGTTGTGGTTTTTCCCTCTTTATGAAAGTCACCGTTGGCCTAGTCCACATTGTTTATTGAACAAAAATACAACCTGCAAGTGGGCCTTTAAATTAGTTTTCTATAGACTGGTCTCTCACAAACACATCTTTGTTCCTGTTCGGTTCCGCTTGGCCTCCTGCTCCAACTCTCACAGAATGTGACCTCTGTTTACACAAAAGAGCAGTTGCTGCTGCTGCTGGCATTTACGACGTCCTGTAAAGCGATCTAAGTCTTATCTGGCTATCTCAACTGTCACCAACCGCCTCCAACTGTATATATACAAAAAATATACATCCGGTGGGGAGAAAATGTGTTTAGTCCCTTGTTTGTGCCGAATCTGGGTTGCACATGATTTGTGGAACTCCCTCTGGTGTTGTGGGTGTGGTATTCACTGACCTTTGGGAAGTATTTCGACATGTACATGGGTACCTGTGTGGTGTAGTGTATCTTGTAGACCAGGCCCATTGCAAGTTGCTGTACTCTGTCTACTCTAAGCCATCCTAGGTAGTCAAAGAAGGAGGGGAATAAAGAAAAAAACGTTATGTTGATGATCAGCTATCAAGTCCCCCGTGATTTTATTTTACTATAGTGTAAAAGTATAGGCGGACTATTCCTCAGTTACATTATCAATGAAATATTATCAACAAAAGCAAACAAGGCATATTTAGCCTAAATATGTTGCCAGAACATGAAAAGAAAATGCGTTCACGTGCGCTTTGGCGGAGATCCGCTCCTACTCTGAAAATCCGGCCTCACAGAGGTATGTTGATGTGAAGGGGACAAGCTTTCTCAGCGCAGCATGAGATTATTACACAACACTTTCTCTGCCAATGGGTTGTTTTTGTCTGCAAGGAAAATCCGTGCTTCTTCTCTGAGTTCAAAAAGGCGATTTAAAGGTCCCCTATCTTATAAATGGCCTTTTTCAGTGGTTTGCATTGTTTTCTAGCAATGTGGGGTTGTACCAACACTGACTAGGTGTGAAATTCTCATTCAGGCGCATTCCTCCAGTTCAGCTGTGACAGGATCCTCCCCCACTAAACCAAGCCATTCTGAATTTATCTGTGACGTGTACGAATTCTGATCTGCATACCTCAGCTCCTTCTGTGGTTGTAGCCACCGCCCACAATCAACAATTAGAGTAAGTTAGTGTAACATTGTAGTTATGACCAAAACGGAGCGAGTGGAAATAATGCGGAAGCGGTTTCCCTGTCAGACAATTGCACTTCCCCAAAAGAGAAAAAAAGAGAGAGAGCGAGGGAGAGACAGACAGATATGCCCCTTTTCCACTGCATGGTACCTACTCGACTCTACTCTACTCTGCATTTTCGGTTTTCCATTACCAAAATACCTGGAACCGGGTACTTTTTGGGTTATTTTTTTGTCCCTGCTCTGTCGAGGTTCCAAGCGAGTAGAACTGGTACCAGAAAAGTGACGTGAAACACTGCAGACCACTGATTGGTCAGAAGAGAGAAGCGTCACACGTTGGAGCGTCTGCACAAAAACAGAAAGCCGCCATCTTTAATGCCTCGCTTAGGATTCATTATTTGTTTGCAGCAGGAACAAGTGCAATAAACAAAAAAGGTGTATTCTGCCTCATTTATGAAACAAAACCGACATCAACACAATTTACCACCGAGCGGAGAGTTTACTCTCACAAAAAGAGAAACAGACGGAGGAGGAGGAGGCACAGCCAAGCACAGATCAAAGCAGTCTCAGGCCCGCTTCCTCCTAAGCCCCCCTTCATCCCGTCCAGTCGTCATGACCATAGACCAGTCACTACCCCGAGCTGCGTGGCCGGCCGGCCGCGTAAGCAAAGTGACCACTGGTGCCGACGGAAAGGTCAGAGCGGCAGAATTGCTCGTCCAAGGGCGGACCTACAACCGACCCGTGGCGAGGCTGATAGAGTCGCCAAGGCTCCCCGACTCGCTTAATGACGACCATGACCCCTGACTTTGTGAACTGCCCTACCCTCACAATGGACATTGAGTAGTGGACAGTGCGGTTAATCTGCCTCTGCTTATCTAATTAGGTGGGACTAATTAGGAGGCGGCTGTTACAAAGGGTCAGATTAAACCGAATATATATATTTACTGATTGATATATATTGCATAATATTTGTATATCGCTTGATATCCCTTGTGTATTCTTTGTACATATACACGGAATATCCCTTTAACCTAGTACAGACCATAATATTTCGTTCTCTTATTGGATAGCGTTCCACCAGCGCCACTGCCATACCCTCAGAGTCGAGTTCAAAGCCACCGTCAGGGCTTGTCTGTACATGCCCGGCTTTGCCCAGGAATACGAGACAGAAATAAGGTTGGCACTAGATTATTCACCGGACATATAAATATGGCACAGGTGAATACAGAAGTAGTTCGAGTTCGAGTTAACCAAGTGAAGCCTCACCCACGATACGACGTGCGGTGAAGTGGGCCCGTTTTGCCCCAAAATAGAGTCTTGTCTTATCCTAATACGTTTGTTCAACGTATCGTTCGCTCCTTACTAGTAAAGCCTTCATCACGAGTCAACGACCAAGTGAAGTGAGCCACCGTGCGTCTAAATAGAGCACTTATAGCCGCATGCGAATAGGATAGTAAAGTGTCAGAGCTTAATGGAATAACGTCAAGTTCAACCTAGTTAATGTGAAGTACCGCGCACCGGAGTATCTACAACGGTGAATGCAGAGCCCCTTTCCGGCTGGATTATTATTATTATTGCTTTGGACCAGGCTGTTGGAGCGGAGAAGAATCGTCTACACCCACTACTGTGGGATTTACCCGTGACGTGAGGAACATCACTCGAGCCCGTCTCTATTGGAGAGGCTGGCCGGCTTTCACCTGTGCTGCACGCATACTGGGATTACAGCTGCTGCTTTTTGTCTGCTGATCCAGGGAGTAATATACCGCCTCCCATAGCAGGAGCTTATTGAGTCCCCGCTGATCCAGACTTTGCATTCGAACATTTCCTCCCCCTGCTGGCTTACAACCGGTGGGAACCCCCTACCAGTATCCCCGCTGCCTCCCCAGAGTACCATAGATATAATTCCTAAGATTCAGGTTGTATTCTTATCTCATGCGTAATATGAGAATGGACATTCGTTATTGATTTGCCTACACACATTCCTTTGCCTTATAAGCGCATTGAAAGTAAAGTATATTATGTATTCTTGCTGCTAATAAATATTCTTAACCCAGATTTGTGTGGAAACCATATCATTGTGGAGGTGTTCTCATCATATACTCGTGTACTGTATGGCCAGTAGTAATGTACATAAGACGGTAGTGGTTTAATGATACCATACTTATTAATACAGTCAGGGAATTGTACCCCTCAGTTACATGAACCGTGAACAGGGCGTGAAGAGGGTTGAAAAAACAGGAGAATCCCAGGAAAAACGGTAGGGTTGACAGCTATGGTTCCTTCCCAGCCCTTCCCAGAGACAGTCGCATTTCTCTCCTCTCCCCAGGCTCCTCAAGGCCGTTCCTACCGCCGCCTCTACTGCTCCATGGAGCCCGACGCTGCTATGCTCTGCTTCGTGCCGGTTGCCGGACTATACTCAAATCAACTCTAAATGGATCTAATCAGTGGATTGCATATTTTCTTCAAGAAGCAGAATAAGGCTAACCCTCTCTGCCTATTGGGACATCATAATCGGGCTACCAACTTGAAGACGTGGTCATTTTTGGATTATCAAAGCTTTTGGACTGCAATAAGAAGATTTTGGATCTGTTTACCACGCACAGGACCTACCAAAATGAACTGATTAAGACACTTGGACACTTGGACTAATAATGCATTCAGTCATTTGGACAAAGTTGTTAAAACTCACTCCACTCAAATCAATAGTTATATTTCACTTTATTCAAATCAAATTTAAAGTGACGTGGCTGGGATAAATGTGCCAGTCAGTCAGCCAAAACAAATTCCTGGACCAAGGTCGAAGCAGGGAGCTGCTGGAGTCGAAGGCCCTCTGGGAGATAAGAGTGCCAAGCGGCTTCCCCCACCCCCACTCCCTACCCAATCCCCCCTCCCGCGTGTACGCCCGGCGCCACTCCCACGTGATGGTGACGGCAGCCGACTAGTACGCGCGCTGGAGGGGGGAGCCTAAATGACTGTCTCATCACCAAAGCCTGATCCCCCCCGTCCCTGCCCCCTCCCGCTGGACAATCTTTCCACCCTCCCTCCTGCCACCTGGCGCAACGACACCCCGGTGTTGTCGCAGCCGACTATCGCATATGGTGTCTCAGGCATTCTGTAGTCGACATGTGTCAACAAATGTACATGTCTGTTTGAATTTATGTTGTGCCGTTGTTACCTTAAAAATGTAATGATTGTGATATGTTGTTGTTAATGAGTAGATGAGCTGTATGTGTGTGTCACTGGAATTTCCCCAAGGGGATCAATAAAGGAATATCTTATCTTATCTTATCTTACATGATATATGAATATTAAGGTACTTCTCTCAAGGACACACATTTCAACATAACACATTACTTGTTTGTCCCAGAGTAAACCACAAAGTGTTTGAGTTTGAGCTGAGTTATTTCCAGTTCAGTGTATCAAGATCTATATTACCTCATTTGATTTATTCATTAAACTTATTTACCTAGATTTCTTTAAAACAGATCTTTTCTAAATAATTATCTTAAATGATACTAATTCAACCAGGTGCAATTGATACTCAAACTTAATTATTTTACACAATAGTTTGTACTTGAGTAAAATCACTTGATCTCCCTTAATCCTGTACATTTGGCTATAAACCACTCCAAGTTTACTATCAAAATGTTTCCCTGGTTGAACACATAATTTCAGTGATAATTGTAGTTTAATCAGATTTAAATTGAATATAGACAAATACATTTCTAATGTGTCCTGATTACTAAACATTATACCCTTTCTCCTCCTGTCTATCTTTGTGCCCCAGCAGAAGTTTGAGCTTTTCACACCTCTGAGAGAAACAGCTGTGGGCCTGCTTGTATGCAAATGCTTTGGTCTCCCTTTCCAGTCACTCACAGCATTTTCTGATTACTTGAATTTCTTAGTTACAGAATTAGTTATTCTTAAAAGATATATATACTCTTTCCCACATAATACTTTGAAGATGTAATGCTTTAAGTAACTTTTTTTAAAAGGCTTGATTCAACCAGAAGCTCAGGCCATGTTTTATTTCATGATTGTATTTTAAATGATTTTCAAGAGCAGCCTACCTGCTCACACAACACTGTGTTGATTTAGCTGTTATCACATATACGTGTGATTTGAATGTTAACCCTTCATCGGCCGAATCATTGTTTTGAGTCTTCGGGGGTGAATCATATTCCTTGGTTCCTTTTGTGTGTGTGGCTTTTAAGCTTACAGAGGTGACTGTATGCAAAGTTGGTTTCTGTTGAGACATCCTGGCTTGCATGACCACAGACAAATGGTCCTCTATAATGATTTCCTAGTTAAGGTCACCAGAGGATTTAATCTAAAACCTTCCTCCTGAATTCCAAAATTGGGAGTTAATATGTATAATTTAACCTGTTCGTCTGATCCATGTCAACATTGTATAATTTGTATTTAGTACTTTAAGGTTTAAGCTAATACTTTTAAAGTGCCACTTGCAGGTTAAACCATAGTCTTCAATTATGTGTAGTTTACATCATTGGTATCTATTTTCATTATACATTTTTTTCCATTTGATGCCGGAAATTCCACTCAGAAAGGGTTAAAAATGTGCTGTGACGTCACTGCAGGTAACTTTTCCCTACCTCTCATACACTACAATGGAGTTTGACGAGCGCGGAAAGCCATGTCCTTGATCCAAATGGACGCCTTACAAGACGAAAATGGGTTTAATCGTCAGAGAGACTTTGATGGACCAGCTACTACTGCATTTTTGGTTGAAACAAAGGTAGTTATAAGGTTTTTAATGTCGTAAAAAAAGAACTGCATTTACCACTAGGCAGCCTGTTGTTCAGTATGCAGCGCTATTGGCTGTCGCCTTATCCCCGTCACGGATCATAGTACCAAGCTAGCTAGCTGATTGATTGATTGATTGAAAACTTTATTAACAGATTGCAGAATGGGTACAATACAGTACAGCTCAATACACACAATTGTTAAGGGGATGCAGACCAGAGAAAGACTTTCGTCTTGTTTACATCAGGGTCCCCCATTTTCAATTCATCAGGAATACTGTCATTATGTCTACTGTCGTGAACCATTTTAAATCGTGGCATGTAGAGGAGTTTCGGGAACGAGTAAAATGTGCAGGTCCTCTTCTCAGACCTGTGGGGCAAAGCACTGCACGCATCATGCCGGCTAGCAAGCTAGCTAGCTACACGTCACGGCATGTTGATACGATAGTAGCCCCTTTCGTGACTGATGCACTCGGTGTCACGAAACGGGCTACCACGATAGCTAACTAACGTTAACGTTACAAGCTCAAACACCTTATAACTACTACTACTGTCGTGTCCATAAGTTCCCTGGCAGAATACTTTGTTTGTGAGGACAAACGTATACAGGAGTTAGGAGTTTCGAAAATGCCGGCTAGCAAGCTAGCTACTAACGTTATATACACAATATGTACAACGACACAATGATTTACATTAGTATTTACAAATATGGTAACGTGGTTGTGGCTTTTACAAATAGTGGTTAGCTTTAGAGATAAATGGCTATGATCACGGAGCAATAGTGTTAGGTGAAACAGATACTAGCCACAGATTCCTCGGCTAGTAGTGACAAGAAGGCTCTTTGCTTCCTGCCACTACCTGCGTGTGATTCTCAGCGCCCCTTGCTGCCCTGATACCTGGTGTGACGTCATCATTAAGATGACACACGCACGCTATGAAACATGGATTCAAATATATAATATATATATTAAAATATGGTTGTGGTTTTTCCCTCTTTATGAAAGTCACCGTTGGCCTAGTCCACATTGTTTATTGAACAAAAATACAACCTGCAAGTGGGCCTTTAAATTAGTTTTCTATAGACTGGTCTCTCACAAACACATCTTTGTTCCTGTTCGGTTCCGCTTGGCCTCCTGCTCCAACTCTCACAGAATGTGACCTCTGTTTACACAAAAGAGCAGTTGCTGCTGCTGCTGGCATTTACGACGTCCTGTAAAGCGATCTAAGTCTTATCTGGCTATCTCAACTGTCACCAACCGCCTCCAACTGTATATATACAAAAAATATACATCCGGTGGGGAGAAAATGTGTTTAGTCCCTTGTTTGTGCCGAATCTGGGTTGCACATGATTTGTGGAACTCCCTCTGGTGTTGTGGGTGTGGTATTCACTGACCTTTGGGAAGTATTTCGACATGTACATGGGTACCTGTGTGGTGTAGTGTATCTTGTAGACCAGGCCCATTGCAAGTTGCTGTACTCTGTCTACTCTAAGCCATCCTAGGTAGTCAAAGAAGGAGGGGAATAAAGAAAAAAACGTTATGTTGATGATCAGCTATCAAGTCCCCCGTGATTTTATTTTACTATAGTGTAAAAGTATAGGCGGACTATTCCTCAGTTACATTATCAATGAAATATTATCAACAAAAGCAAACAAGGCATATTTAGCCTAAATATGTTGCCAGAACATGAAAAGAAAATGCGTTCACGTGCGCTTTGGCGGAGATCCGCTCCTACTCTGAAAATCCGGCCTCACAGAGGTATGTTGATGTGAAGGGGACAAGCTTTCTCAGCGCAGCATGAGATTATTACACAACACTTTCTCTGCCAATGGGTTGTTTTTGTCTGCAAGGAAAATCCGTGCTTCTTCTCTGAGTTCAAAAAGGCGATTTAAAGGTCCCCTATCTTATAAATGGCCTTTTTCAGTGGTTTGCATTGTTTTCTAGCAATGTGGGGTTGTACCAACACTGACTAGGTGTGAAATTCTCATTCAGGCGCATTCCTCCAGTTCAGCTGTGACAGGATCCTCCCCCACTAAACCAAGCCATTCTGAATTTATCTGTGACGTGTACGAATTCTGATCTGCATACCTCAGCTCCTTCTGTGGTTGTAGCCACCGCCCACAATCAACAATTAGAGTAAGTTAGTGTAACATTGTAGTTATGACCAAAACGGAGCGAGTGGAAATAATGCGGAAGCGGTTTCCCTGTCAGACAATTGCACTTCCCCAAAAGAGAAAAAAAGAGAGAGAGCGAGGGAGAGACAGACAGATATGCCCCTTTTCCACTGCATGGTACCTACTCGACTCTACTCTACTCTGCATTTTCGGTTTTCCATTACCAAAATACCTGGAACCGGGTACTTTTTGGGTTATTTTTTTGTCCCTGCTCTGTCGAGGTTCCAAGCGAGTAGAACTGGTACCAGAAAAGTGACGTGAAACACTGCAGACCACTGATTGGTCAGAAGAGAGAAGCGTCACACGTTGGAGCGTCTGCACAAAAACAGAAAGCCGCCATCTTTAATGCCTCGCTTAGGATTCATTATTTGTTTGCAGCAGGAACAAGTGCAATAAACAAAAAAGGTGTATTCTGCCTCATTTATGAAACAAAACCGACATCAACACAATTTACCACCGAGCGGAGAGTTTACTCTCACAAAAAGATCGCTGATTTGTTAAGCTTGTTGTTCGCTTAGGTGCTAATGTGCTTGCATTTTACCATGGCTAGCGTACATAGGGTGATCAATATAACTTGCTATTGATTGTTTGTGCTAGTAACGTTAATGCTAGTAGAATAGACACAACGTGAGGTAATCACCATCCATTTTAAACCGGTTATTACCTAATGCTAACGTTAGCAGATAGACGCGAGAGGTAACGTTAAAGCTTGTTGTTAGCTTACATGCTAATGTGCTTGCGTTTTACCATGGCTAGCGTACATAGCGTGATCAATATAACTCGCTATTGATTGTTTGTACTAGTAACGTTAATGCTAGTAGAATAGACACAACGTGAGGTAATCATCATCCATTTTAAACCGGTTATTACCTAATGCTAATGCTAACGTTAACGTTAGCAGATAGACACAAGAGGTAACGTTAAAGCTTGTAGAATAGACACAATGAGAGGTAATGTTAATGTTAGCAGAATAGACACGAGAGGTAACGTTAACGTTAGCAGAATAGACACAACAAGAGTCTGGTTAATGTTGTTATTGATTGATTGATTGAAAACTGTGTTTTACTCTGGCTTGCTCCAAGCCCTCACGGACATAGCTATGCTGGAGCTCTCATGCTGTACGCCAGCGGCCCCGCCTCCCCACACGGAGACAAACGGAGTACTACCTGCAGTGGAAAAGGAATGAAGTACCAGGTACCTAAAGCGGGTAGAGTAGAGTAGGGTAGAGTCGAGTACGTACTATGCAATGGAAAAGAGGCAAGAGAGAGAGGGAGAGAGAGGCTCTGCGAGGCACTGCGAGTCTCTATGCGATCTCTCCTCAGCTCTCTCCCCTGCTTACACACACTCGAAACTCGAGCACACATACACACACGCGCTCTGTGCTCTTGTCTCTCTCTCTCTCTCTCTCTCTCTCTCTCTCTCTCTCTCTCTCTCTATCTCTCTCTTCCTCTCTATCTCTCTCTCCCTCTCTCTATCTGTCTCTCCCTCTCTCTCTCTCCCCCAAAGTTATCTGCCAGTGCAAGGTGGGTGACTGTCACTCAAAGCACATTGCGAGTATGGGCGGAGCCCAGCCAAAAACAGCTTGGAATCTGGCAGGGCAGAAAGTGGTCCACCAAAGTACTCGATTAAAAATACAAAACAATGAATTTTATTGAAAAAAACCTTACAGATGTGTTCCGTAGACTCACAGGAATAGTGTAAAATTGCCCAAATAGTGAAAGAAATGGGTCCTACTAATCACCCCAAAGTACCAGAAAATACCAGAAAATACCAGAAACTACCCCAAAATACCCCAAAGTATACCCCAAAATACCAGAAACTACCCCAAAATACCCCAAAATACCAGAAAATACCAGAAACTACCCCAAAATACCCCAAAGTATACCCCAAAATACCAGAAACTACCCCAAAATACCCCAAAATACCCCAAAGTATACCCCAAAATACCAGAAACTCCCCCAAAATACTAGAAAATACCAGAAACTACCAGAAACTACCCCAAAATACCCCAAAGTATACCCCAAAATACCAGAAACTACCCCAAAATACCCCAAAATACCCCAAAATACCAGAAAATACCAGAAAATACAAGAAACTACCCCAAAATACCCCAAAGTATACCCCAAAATACCAGAAACTACCCCAAAATACCAGAAAATACCAGAAAATACCAGAAAATACCCCAAAATACCCCAAAGTATACCCCAAAATACCAGAAACTACCCCAAAATACCCTAAAATACCCCAAAGTATACCCCAAAGTACCAGAAAATACCCCCAAATACCCCAAAATACCCCAAAGTACCCAAAATAGTGTGTAATAGTGTAATAGTAGTAATAGTGTGTAATAGTGTAATAGTGTGTAATAGTGTAATAGTGTAATAGTGTGATAGTGTGTAATAGTGTAATAGTGTGTAATAGTGTAATAGTGTAATAGTGTGATAGTGTGTAATAGTGTAATAGTGTGTAATAGTGTGTAATAGTGTAATAGTGTGTAATAGTGTAATAGTGTAATAGTGTGTAATAGTGTAATAGTGTAATAGTGTGTAATAGTGTAATAGTGTGTAATAGTGTAATAGTGTGTAATAGTGTGTAATAGTGTGTAAAAGTGTAATAGTGTGCTAGTGTAATAGTGTAATAGTGTGTAATAGTGTAATAGTGTGTAATAGTGTGTAATAGTGTAATAGTGTGTAATAGTGTAATAGTGTAATAGTGTGTAATAGTGTAATAGTGTGCAAATCAAATTTATTTATAGGGCCCGACAGCACACGTTAATGTCCCCATGGGCCATACATGTCTTCTTTAAACAAGTCAAGAAGAAAACATAACAATAAGTCAAGAACAGAACAAGAACACCATAAGGTCCAAACAGAGAGTTCCCATGTTTGTGGTGCTGCAAAGGAGCAGACATGTAGTACCCTGTAGTGCCATGTAGTACCATGTAGTGTGTAATAGTGTAAGTGTGTAATAGTGTGTAATAGTGTGTAATAGTGTAATAGTGTAATAGTGTGTAATAGTGTAATAGTGTGTAATAGTGTAATAGTGTAATAGTGTGTAATAGTGTAATAGTGTGTAATAGTGTGTAATAGTGTAATAGTGTAATAGTGTAATAGTGTGTAATAGTGTAATTTTGTGTCATAGTGTGTAATAGTGTAATAGTGTAATAGTGTGTAATAGTGTAATAGTGTGTAATAGTGTAATAGTGTAATAGTGTGTAATAGTGTAATAGTGTAATAGTGTAATAGTGTGTAATAGTGTGTAATAGTGTAATAGTGTGCTAGTGTAATAGTGTAATAGTGTGTACTAGTGTAATAGTGTGATAGTGTAATAGTGTGTAATAGTGTAATAGTGTAATAGTGTGTAATAGTGTAATAGTGTAATAGTGTGTAATAGTGTAATAGTGTGTAATAGTGTGCGTGTGTGTGTGTGCGTGTGTGTGTGTGTGTGTGCGCGTGTGCGTGTGCGTGTGTGTGTGTGTGTGTGTCTCCACATTATGGCTGTAGTGACTGAGGCACTCTGTACTCTGGCTGCATCCAGGAAGGGATTAACGCAGTAAAGGTTTAGTGAGACAAAGAGTGAGACATAAAAAACGTAGAGGGCTCAGGAGGTAGAGCCGAGCGCTCGTCTGGTTAATCAGAAGATTCCCGGTTCGATTCCGGCTCCTCCCGGCGGCGTGTCCGAGTGTCCTTGAGCAAGACACTTAAGCCCTGCTCCTCCCGGTGAGCAGATTGGCACTTGGCATGGTCGCCTCCGCCGTCGGTGTGTGAGTGAATGTGAGGCATAAATTGTAAAGCGCTTTGGATAAAAGAGCTATATAAATAGCTCCTTCTCCCCCTCTTCTCCCTCTCTCTCTCTCTCTCTATCCATCTTTCTCTCTCCCTCCCTCCCTCCCTCTCTCTCCCTTCTTCTCTCTCTTCCTCTCTCTCCCCCTTCTCTCTCTCCATCTCCCTCTATCCCCCTTCTCTCTCTCCATCTCCCTCTCTCCCCCTTCTCTCTCTCTCCATCTCCCCCTCTCTCTCTCTTTCTCTATCCATCTTTCTCTCTCCCTCCCTCCCTCTCTCTCCCTTCTTCTCTCTCTCTCTCCCCGTTCTCTCTCTCCCCCTTCTCTCTCTCCATCTCCCTCTATCCCCCTTCTCTCTCTCCATCTCCCTCTATCCCCCTTCTCTCTCTCTCCATCTCCCCCCCCTCTCTCTCTCCATCTCCCTCTATCCCCCTTCTCTCTCTCCATCCCCCCCCCTCTCTCTCTCTCTATCGCTCTCTCTCTCTCTCTCTCTCTCTCTCTCTCTCTCTCTCTCTCTCTCTCTCTCTCTCTCTCTCTCTCTCTCTCTCTCTCTCTCCCCCTCTCTCTCCCCCCTGGTTGGTTTCCCTTGTTCCACAGCTCCTCCATCAAGATGCCATACAAGTTGGAATCCATCTTGAGTGCTAGAGACCCAGACACACACACACACACACACACACACACACACGCACACGCGCACGCGCACGCACACACACACGCACACTATTACACTATTACACACTATTACACTATTACACACTATCACACTATTACACTATTACACTATTACACACTATTACACTATTACACACTATTACTACTATTACACTATTACACTATTACACACTAGTACTACTATCACACTATTACACACTATTACACTATTACACTAGCACACTATTACACTATTACACACTATTACACACTATTACACTATTACACACTATTACACTATTACACTATTACACACTATTACACTATTACACACTATTACACACTATTACACTATTACACACTATTACACTATTACACTAGCACACTATTACACTTTTACACACTATTACACACTATTACACTATTACACACTATTACACTATTACACACTATTACACTATTACACTATTACACACTATTACACTATTACACTATTACACACTATTACACTATTACACACTATTACACACTATTACACTATTACACACTATCACACTATTACACTATTACACTATTACACACTATTACACTATTACACACTATTACTACTATTACACTATTACACTATTACACACTATTTGGGGTACTTTGGGGTATTTTGGGGTATTTTCTGGTATTTTCTGGTACTTTGGGGTATTTTGGGGTATTTTCTGGTACTTTGGGGTATACTTTGTGGTATTTCTGGGGTACTTTGGGGTATTTTGGGGTATTTTCTGGTATTTTCTGGTACTTTGGGGTATACTTTGGGGTATTTTAGGGTATTTTGGGGTAGTTTCTGGTATTTTGGGGTATACTTTGGGGTATTTTGGGGTATTTTCTGGTATCTTCTGGTATTTTGGGGTAGTTTCTGGTATTTTGGGGTATACTTTGGGGTATTTTGGGGTAGTTTCTGGTATTTTCTGGTATTTTCTGGTATTTTGGGGTATTTTGGGGTAGTTTCTGGTATTTTGGGGTATACTTTGGGGTCGTTTCTGGTATTTTGGGGTATACTTTGGGCTATTTTGGGGTAGTTTCTGGTATTTTCTGGTATTTTCTGGTATTTTCTGGTATTTTGGGGTAGTTTCTGGTATTTTGGGGTAGTTTCTGGTATTTTCTGGTATTTTGGGGTATTTTGGGGTAGTTTCTGGTATTTTGGGGTATACTTTGGGGTATTTTGGGGTAGTTTCTGGTATTTTGGGGTATACTTTGGGGTATTTTGGGGTAGTTTCTGGTATTTTCTGGTATTTTCTGGTATTTTGGGGTAGTTTCTGGTATTTTGGGGTAGTTTCTGGTATTTTGGGGTATACTTTGGGGTATTTTGGGGTAGTTTCTGGTATTTTCTGGTATTTTCTGGTACTTTGGGGTGATTAGTAGGACCCAAAGAAATAGCTAAATAGTTCCCCTTTAATACTCTGCCTCGAGATAGCCACCTCACTTCAGTGTGGTATAGCAGCTGGTTATGTACAGAGCCCATTTCATTGCGGCCAACCGGCACCGCTTCTGCCAACAAACCTATCCATTGCGAGTCCAGGTTACACACAAAAGACCAGACGTGGCCTCCATGATTATACCTGTGCAGGATGTAGTGAGATGTGTATTGGAATACTGTGTGTGTCGGCCTCCGTTGATGAAGGGGCGAGACGTGGCAAATACACACAGCTGCCAGGTGGAAAACTCAATGCTTTGGGTCGTGACCCGTAGTTTGAGAACCGCTGGTCTATAGGCAACAGAGGTAAGAGTTTCTACTATGGGTAACAGCCTAGAGTAGAGTAGGCAATGGGGTTCAGAGTGTATACGGTATGGGGGGGGGCCTGTTGTACAGAATTCAGGGAGATGACAGCTGAGAGGAATAAGCTGTTTGACTTGGAACGATAATTCCTATCGCGTCATCCTCAGTTATACGGTAGTTCAGTTATACGGTAAGGGATAGTTTATTCAGTTACACGGTAGTTGAAGGGTTAGTTTATTCAGTTACACGGTAGTTGAAGGGTTAGTTTATTCAGTTACACAGTAGTTGAAGGGTTAGTTTATTCAGTTACACGGTAGTTGAAGGGTTAGTTTATTCAGTTACACGGTAGTTGAAGGGTTAGTTTATTCAGTTACACAGTAGTTGAAGGGTTAGTTTATTCAGTTACACGGTAGTTGAAGGGTTAGTTTATTCAGTTACATGGTAGTTGAAGGGTTAGTTTATTCAGTTACATGGTAGTTGAAGGGTTAGTTTATTCAGTTACACAGTAGTTGAAGGGTTAGTTTATTCAGTTACATGGTAGTTGAAGGGTTAGTTTATTCAGTTACATGGTAGTTGAAGGGTTAGTTTATTCAGTTACACGGTGTTGAAGGGTTAGTTTATTCAGTTACACAGTAGTTGAAGGGTTCGTTTATTCAGTTACACGGTGTTGAAGGGTTAGTTTATTCAGTTACACAGTAGTTGAAGGGTTAGTTTATTCAGTTACACAGTAGTTGAAGGGTTAGTTTATTCAGTTACATGGTAGTTGAAGGGTTAGTTTATTCAGTTACACGGTAGTTGAAGGGTTCGTTTATTCAGTTACATGGTAGTTGAAGGGTTAGTTTATTCAGTTACACAGTAGTTGAAGGGTTAGTTTATTCAGTTACATGGTAGTTGAAGGGTTAGTTTATTCAGTTACACGGTAGTTGAAGGGTTAGTTTATTCACTTACACAGTAGTTGAAGGGTTAGTTTATTCAGTTACACGGTAGTTGAAGGGTTCGTTTATTCAGTTACACAGTAGTTGAAGGGTTAGTTTATTCAGTTACATGGTAGTTGAAGGGTTAGTTTATTCAGTTACACGGTGTTGAAGGGTTAGTTTATTCAGTTACACAGTAGTTGAAGGGTTAGTTTATTCAGTTACATGGTAGTTGAAAGGTTAGTTTGGACCCCTAGCCCTGTTTCCTACTTGCCAATTATCAGTAGTCCTTTCTCAGCACATTCCATGCTGTTCAGTTATATAGCGTACTTGCATCGTGTCCCGCTCTTAAGCCATACCGAGATATACCTCATCTCATGTACCTATTGTACTCCATCAACGAAAAAACAAAATACACCCCTCACCTGCCAGGCCCCGCCCCTTAGTGGCGTGCTACATAGTACTGGGCATGGCCACCACTCACTCTTCCTCTAATTTCGTTTCCATCATAGCGGATGCAAGTCGCCCTATGCAACTAGTTGATTTGAAAAAGTTTAGATAATATTGGGTACTTACGGAGATTTGCTTACCCCTGGCATCTTCGTGGTATGTTCCAACGACACGTCGGGTCTATTCTGATGTTCCCTCGTCTTGTGGCAGAAGATCGAGGAAACAGCATGCGAGGTTGGCTATCGAGCCGGCTCGCACACAGGTGAGCCCTGTGTCATCAGGCATTGATGCTAGTGTTAGTAATGCTGGATTGTTTTGTTACACAACCATGTTGTGTGTCTGCGCCAGGGGCGGGATGGTTTGGTGAACGTTCCACTGAAGTGGACGGGTTCCAAGCGATCCTGGAGCGTGCTGCTGAAACACTAATGCTAACGCTAAATGCTAATGCTAATGCTAAATGCTAACACTACTGCTGACATGCTGGGCACTGTTTTAATGTTCCCCGCCGTGGGATGTTGCCGCTTTTCCCTCCTCTTAAACCGGTTCATTGATGAAGGTCAGTCGGTAGCTAATGTGGGGGGTTTTGCTGAGTCCTATATTCCCTTTACGGGTAAATGGGTTGACAACAGGGTGCAGGGCGGGTGTGCCGTGGCTAGGTAGCCTAGCCAGGTAGCATCGATCCTGTGCCTCGGCGGGGCTGGACGGTGCCCCACCCGGGAGCCGATGCTTGAGAGCGAGTCGGCCCGGCGGGTGGCAGTAGAGCTATACTGCTGCAGGACGGAATTTAGCGGCGGCCAGTGTTGTGGCTCAGCTGACTGTTTTCTGTCCACATTAGCGTCGAACGCTATGCTATAGTGGGGCTACTGTTACGGGAATGTTTGTCTATGCTACAATCTTCCCTCCTCTCAACCATTCATGCTGACGGTCAATCGGTGTCTACTGGGGGAGTAGTGCGGGGGGGGCTTTGTTTACCTTATGGGTAAATGGGCTAAGGTCTGGGGCTGGTGTGCTGTTGTGAATATTATGAATGAATGCGGGACTGGTTCTCTCTGGTCCGCCTTCCCTTAACGTTGTGTACAGATGTGGGATTGGAAAACGAGGCGTCTCCCGCCGGTAGCAAGCTAGATGCCGGTGGTTGACGCAAGATGACGTCTTTTGACGCTGCTCTGCCTGGTTCAACCAGTAGGGGGAGTCGAGTTACACGGTGGAGAGAGGGAGCTATTCTACAATTGTGTGTGCATGCGACACTAGTCTTGGACATATTATTTTGCAATGTAATGCTTTTCTGTAGATTATTTGACTGTCATTGGTACAGTAATGGTGTGGTATTTTCGATTAACGTGCGTTTTTTATGGATAATCATCTAGATACAGTGCAGTGTTATTCTTTACGAGACAACCCAACGTGCTGGCACCGAAGACCCGCCTCTGATTCGCAGAATGTGGCTCTAGTTAGGCTCTGGGGGGAATGTAACTGGATGGAACCCAGTTGTGAGTAGGCTGGTGGATAGTGTAGTGAATTAACGTTAGGTTATGGCTATAATCAAGTTCTGTTAGTTAGGGGCGACGCTTGGCATCACCTACTGCACTCCCTCGCGTACGTGCACGCGTACTGAATAACATTCCACAAATATACCTTTAATACCAGTATTAGTCTGACCACACCCCTCATCAGCTTACCTTCATAAGCAGGTGTGTGGTCACCTGCTCTCCTCCTTCCCAAGCTTTCACCACAAGGTGAGGTCAAGGGCTGCAGCGGCCGTCTGATGCCAAGCGTCGCCCCTAACTAACAGAACTTGGTTATAGCCATAACCTAACGTTCTGTTTCGTTAAGGGGCTCTGCTTGGCATCACCTACTGCACAAGGGAGGCCAAGCGGAGCCGCTGGCTGACAAATACACCCCGCTGACAGCCCCCCACAACCATCAGAACAGGGAGGGCCGAGCCCCCCCGACCCCCCCTAATGGAGGGCATCCCCCCTATTAGGGGCCTCACGGGAGGGCGACGGACCCGACCGTGCGAAGAGGCACTCAAGCAACCCAACGCACAGGGTGAGCAGACCGTGGCTTGACCCCACGACTACACCCACGCACAACCCGCATGCCACCCGGGAACGAACGTAGGAACAACCTCGTCACTGCCCCCAGAATCACGGGGTCAAGGGCAAACCCAACCTCGTGGCAAGGCCGTAGCAGCGGAGCGCGAAGGAAGACCCAGACCCACCAAAAGGACTGGACTCCCTGGAATGGGGGCCCGGAGAAGTCCATGATGCCAGCATCAAGACCCCACCAGGGGGGCACCTAGTGACCCCGCCCCCCACATCGCCAGCGTATTCGGACAAAAGGCCCCTCAGCCGAGCGGGCCCTGTCCTCCCCAACAGCACACCGCCTGGAACACAAGCCCTGCAACAGACAGACAGCATGGTCATAACACACAAGAGTTAACCAACGGAAGCAGGCAGTGCACCGGGGAAAAAGACCAGGCAACAGGCTGTCAACCCAAGCCTGGAAACTGCGGACGAGGCAGGCGCCAGAAAGGACAGCTGAAACAGCCGCCCCGGCGGAAGGGGCGTAAGCTGGCGTTGTCGCATAACCAAGCTTTCAAACAGCACGTCAGAAGTGGGATCCGTAGACCACTCTGCCCCTGACAGCTGCCCACAGAAAAAGCCCATACGATCGGCAGACGTCATGAACGTGCAGGGGCACCCTCAACCGGAGAACCGGGAGTTGACACTGCAGCAACACACCAGAGAACCAACCACCCAGGCATCACCCCATGCAATGTTTGGTCCCATAACCCCTCAGGAAAGAAACCCCGAAACACACCTGCGGCACCGCCGCAGCCCGCGTTCCGGTTCCCAACAGGGCTATCCCGGGCCTACGGGTCAACGAGCATCACCCCGGACCGGGCCCGGTGATACGGGGAGCACAGGGTCCCCGAGGAGGTTAAAACCACCCAACAGGCTCCTCAGCGCCAAAACGCAAGAGAAGAGCGTAAAAATGGAAGACCAGCCCCAGCACCCCGCACTCGGTATTCCCAGGAGGTCACCCAACCAAGTACCAACCAAGACCAACCCGTACAGCGGCCGAGATCCGACGAGATCGGACGCGTACAGGTCGGCACGGCCGTAAGCCATTACGACAGTGCAGAATACAACGCACCCAACAAGGGTCCCATAACGCTCAACCCTGTGACACCCGGATCGACCTAGCATTTTTCCCCCTGAAAAAACCCCAAGTCCCTCAGGGTACCAGAACAGCAGATCTGCATCCCCAGCGGACAACGGGTGCAACTGATCTGGACCAGCGCGACCAGAACCAGTCCCGTGCCCTAATCACGCCGACCTGCCAACCCCAGGAGAAGGGGCAGATATGCGCGTTTGATCCCAACACAAAAAAGAAGGCGCCACCCAGACGTGTCGGTATGAACCGCGTCCGGTGGCCCACCCCTAGGGCGTGAGACCCTTCCCCATATGTCCAGACCCATTCCGTCATCATCCCCTGACATGAACGGGAACCCATCGACAACACACAGGATGTCGGAAGAGGAAAAACCCCCATCCCAATTGCTCCATAAAAACGCTGTTTCACCCAAGCAAACAAGGCGCGCCAGTCAGCAAATGGCCCAAAAGCACATCCTGAGCCAGCACTATGTGTGCGTTTGGACATACCCACATCAACAATAGGCCGTTTAGACCACCATATTGAATCCCCAAGACGCCCAGGGAAACGACAAGAGGGGCGAGATGCAATCAACTCCATGAATGAATGAATGAAAAAATTTACCCAACAGACTGCAGTACAGGAATACACACAAAAAGATAAGGGGAGGCAGACCTGAGAAAGACGTTAGTCTTGTTTCCATCAGGGACCCTCATTTCCAATCCATCAAGACACATTCAACTCTTTATAAAAATAAAGAAAAGGCATCACCCGTATGACCCAACTGCACAGCTGGGAGTAAAAACCCTGTTTTTCACATGATTTTAATCCAGTCACTCCTTTTAATCAGAGTGTAAGACCAGACTCTCCCAGAAACACCTTCCCACATGAGACTATGGTCAAGAAAAAAGATATGTAAACTGTGAGACACGTGACCAATAGACTCAAGTTTGACACATAAACCGGGCGCAGCAGGCCTGTAAGCCCTGCGCCCAACCTCGACATCTTTAAGACACCAGCTCATGGAAGGCGTCGCCATAGCAACAACGCTACAACGGGCGGGGAAAAAACCCACCGGATCCTGTCATAACAGGAGTCGGTAGAATACCCCCCCCCCCCCCCCCCCTGTCAAGCACTGGCTTGGCCCTGACTGGCTCAGCAGAAAAGATCAAAAATCCTCTAAACCAATCAAGTGGGAAAAAGGAGGGGTTTATTCGACACCCCCTCCCGAAAACACACCCTTTATCCCTACACACAGAAACACAACCGTAGCCATCTTGAAAAACCTCTGGTAGAAAGCAATGCATAGCATAAGCTAATACAATGCCTGCTACCCACAAAAAGTGTAAAAGGGTTTACAACAAAACACAAGTCGCCTGTGCGTGAATCCCATACCCGTTGCCTATGTCATACATAGGAAAGAACGCCGAACGAGAGTAACGGCTAGGCCGTGAAAAGTGTGCGTACGAGCATTACTGCAACTAACAACACAGCATTGTGAAAACACATATACTTAGTTAAAGCAATGGAATAACACCAGTTCTAATTGCATGTGGAGCATCAAGCTAAATAGAACCTATTACCGAGTGTAAGTTGCAGACCTTGCTTAACCTCGTAACACAACACAACTCACCCCCCAACGTAAACAGGGTAGATTCATATATACACAACCCCACCATATGATTTGTATGAAGAAACACACAGTTTGTTCGGCCAAACACAGTCCCCCTTATGTCGGGGAACTTTTTTTATTAAAACTAATAAAGTGTAAGGCACAATATCACAGAGGGGCCGGGAAGGGTGTAGGGGAGGGGACACAGAGGGGAAAAAGTCACTCCTAACGGCGTCTGCCACCTCGCGCCGCTCGAGTCTTGCCACCCCGGGGAGCCCCGGAGGGACGGTAGGTTACAGTCTGCTGGACACGACGTTCCCTACCGTCTCCTCCGGTCTGGGATGGGCCGGCGGTGGCCGAAGCGCCGTTTCGTCCCCTGGCCCTCTTGGCAGGGCCAGCAGCGGCGGTGGAGGCAGTGGTAGCGGCGACGGAGACAGCTCGACGTCGCGGAAGCCTTCTGCCCCCACCGGCAAGGACGGGAGGCGGAAAATGGGGTTGAAGGACGGATCTCTCCTCTGCCATTTCTCTGCATGTTGAGGTCATCAATTGCAGGGCCTTCCCGAACAGGCCAGCGTCGGAGAGGGCGGCCGTCAGAAGAGGGGCTCTCTTCTTCTCTGGCACACGGGCCTGCTCCAGCCAAAGGTGACGCTGGCCCAGGGTGGCCAGGGCGTGCACTTTCCCCATGGCTATGGCCAGCACCTGGGAAAGGTGCAGGACAGCTCCCGCAGCCTGGGTGATCTGATCGCATTTTACCTCGTTCAGATCCGTGCCGCCCGTCATTATCCCCGATACAAATCTAGCCAGGTGGACGATGTTAGATGCCGCAGCCAGCGATTGTGTACCAGCGATGAATGACTGGTCACCCCAATAAGCCAATCGCCTAGCCGACTTCCCCTGGAGGACCGGCTTGCATAGGGGTTCCCACACCATATCCGGACAGAGGAGCGCGGCCATCGGATTGTCAAGCCGAGGCACGCCCTCCCCCATACCTTTGACTAACCCCGACACCCGCGTAACTGGTACGTAGGCGGGAGTTAGTCCCATGATGTTGGACACCGCCTGACCCCGACGAACATAGGCCCCCATCGATGGGAAAAATGGGTAGACAACGTCCACCCCTCTCACTGGGGGACGCTGCCAGGGATGGCCTATGAGGTCATCAGGGACAGGTGCAGGCAATGGCAGCGGCAGCGGCACACCGTTTGCGGTGGCGGCTACCGCCATGAGCTCGGGAAACAAGGCCCGCAGTTCCCCCTGCGAACCTTCCTCCACCGACCCCGCATCCCTCGCATACAGCAGGCTGCGACTGGTCAAGGAGCCACAATCCGATGCGGCCGACAGTAGGGCATCCTGCTGATGAGGCCAAGGTGGTTCCTCGACATCCTCGAACAAGGCGCCCCATGGAGCCATTTCTCCCCCCTCCGGGGTCTCCGGAGGAGGGATACTCTCCTCCACGGGACCATCATACAAGAATCCGTCCGCCTCCTCCATGAAGTCCTCAGTTTCCATCAGAAATCCAGAGTCGGACGCATCCTCGCTGGTCTCCAGCAATTCCCCAAACCCAGGCCGTTCGCGTCTGCACGCCACCATCTTGCGACGCGAGCGAGCAGACGCAAAAAGTTTTCGTCGCAAATCCTCCGGCTCCAAAACAATCCCCCGTTCATCAACGGGCGATTCCCCAGAACCAGAGGAACCAGAGTCGAGATCAGGCCATCGCCGGAGCGACGGCACCGAACCCTCGGCTCGTCGGTGAGGAAAACTATCCACCGGCAGTCTCCCGGGCTGGGTCGGCAACCACGAGAGTGGCAACAGCCCAGCACCGAAGCGCACGACGGAGGCGGGAATGGAGAACCGGTGGTGAAGAGTAGGTCTAGCGGGTCTACTCTCCGCGGAATACATTATGACCCAACCTTTTCTTATACAACAAAGTGAGAGAAGAAAAGATTAAGCACAATGTAAACCAGTCACAACTCTTTTCAACTAACAAACACGTCAAGTGGGGTACTACCGAAGGCACTTCCTTGTGGTGAAAGCGAGAAGGAGGAGAGCAGGTGACCACACACCTGCTTATGAAGGTAAGCTGATGAGGGGTGTGGTCAAACTAATACTGGTATTAAAGGTATATTTGTGGAATGTTATTCAGTACGCGTGCACGTACGCGAGGGGGTGCAGTAGGTGATGCCAAGCAGAGCCCCTTAACGAAACAGAACTGGTAAGATAACTTAGGTTTACCGTTTGTTTGTTTACTGCAGTTATGTCAGAACGACAATCAACTAATCAACTAACACTAGCAACTGCGCAAATAAAGCATAGCATAGCATGTCAAGTTAACGTTATGGTCCCTCGAAAATAGAATGCGACCGCAATTGAGGAAGCCATCATCAAGGCAGCTGCTGGCCCCTACATACGTTCAACCTTTGGGAGACGACACAGATTCTTCCAAGACAATGACCCAAAACACACAGCCGCACGACATTGCATTGAAGCAGAGGGAATTAATTGGGTCAAAACACCCGCTGAGTCTCCAGACCTGAACCCTATTGAAATCGTTTGGCACATGTTAAAAGACTTCATTCGCAGAGAGGCCAAACCTCACACAAAGGAGGCTTTGGTGGATGCCATCAACTTTCTTTGGGCAAATAAACTCACAATAGAAATATGCAACAACCTCATAACTGGTTTGATAAAGGTTTTGCCATTAATTATAGAAAATAATGGAGGTCAAAGCGGAAAATAGAATAATGAAAGAAGAAAGGGGGACCCTGATGTAAACAAGACAAACGTCTTTCTCTGGTCTGCATCCCCTTAACAATTGTGTGTATTGACTAGTGTACCCATTCTGCAATGTTAATAAAATTAAAACATTTTTTTATCTATTCTATTCTACTATTTTATTGCACTGCACTATTTTACTCTGTCTATTTTATCTTACTATTTTTATTATTGTCTATTTAAAACTTAAAAAGGGTGAAACTACAGAAGGTTACACTTTCACTACCACACTAATGTACAGATGGTTAACCTTTCTACGTACTGTAGGTTCAGAAATGACCAGGTTTGTAAACACAAATGATATTTATTTATTAACATAAAGGAAGCACAATGGTAACTCAAGGGTGAGCAACGTTATTCCTACAGTATTACTCCTCTCCTGCAAAACATCAGGGTCCCCCATTTTCAATTCATCGTAACATATATGACATACATGACATACAGATAGACAGTACTGCTACATCTATACATTTATGACATACCAGATTTGCAAATACAGTACTGTTTGTGATACAAAAATATAGAGTGTTTTGTGATGAATGTTTTAAGTTGGTTGTTTACCAATGACTCCAGGATTTTTGCTTGACAGGATAACTTGGAGATTGGTCTGTAATTATTTAGGTCACTTTTATCCCCCCCTTTATGCAAGGGGGTTACATGGGCTGTTTTCCAGGCAACAGGAACCACACCTGTTAGTAGTGAGAGATTAAATATGTGTGTTATTGGCTTTGAAACCAATGGTGCAGCTAGTTTGAGGAAAAAAGGATCCAACCCATCCTCTCCAGTTGATTTCCTGGTATCAATGGCTTGAAGTGCCTTAAGAACAGAGTTTACAGACAAGGGTTGTAAATTAAACTGAAAATCATTTCCTATCTGCACAGGGAATGTACAGGGCTCCTGATCCTGTCCACCTGGTGGCCCTACATGGCTATTCTCAAATAGATGACCAGCTTCGATAAAATGTTGGTTTATGGCTAAACAGACCTCTTTTTGTTCCGAGATCAAGGATTCACCCTTTCTAATCTCTGTAGGGAGGGAAATTGTGGTTCTGGTCTTATTTAAATTCACCGCCTTCCAAAATTTAGCAGGATCTGAGTAGGAGCTGGTTACTAGTTCTAAGTGATACTCAACTTTAGCCGTTCTCAGCAGATGCTGTACATTTATTTCTGAGCCGTCTAAATGCTGCCCAGTGAGACTGATCACCAGAGCGTCTGGCAAGTGACCAGACTCTATCTCTCTCCTTAAGCAAGGCAGATAATTCAGGTGTGAACCAAGGGATTAATCTATTTTTTATTCTAAGCCTTTTATAAGGTGCATGTTTATTAGCAATTGAGAGAAAGGTTTTTGAAAAAAAGTTGAGTCTAGTCTTATTAGAAAACATTAAGTCAATTATACTTGACCTAGAATAATCTTTTAGATTTGGCCTGGTGGGTTCAGTAACCAACTGAGATAAGCCAATGCTACTACTAATGTCTCTAAGATGGTTTGAATCATTACTAAGCCAATCAATATTAAAATCCCCTAGAACTATCAGTTCAACATTTGAGTACTGAGATAGTAACTCTGCTATCCTATCAATAGAGTTAACATTGGCTGATGGGGGTCTATAGACTCCAGTCACATTAACAGAATTATTGGGTCCCAAATAAATGTTTAAAACAAGGATTTCAAAACATTTTGGAATTGTTACAGTGTTTAAAATAGTCACAGAAAAAATAGACTTTACATAAATAGCCACCCCTCCAAAACGTGTCGAAGTTGTTAATGAAGGTATGGCCAGTGGCAGTACATAAAGTCTGCAACCAGCAATGCAGACTAAAAAGGCGACTAAAATGCTCAGAGCCATGTCTTAAAGATGGAATAGGAGCGGAGAGGACACAGTGTTTTCCTAGGCTCTCTATGGTTAATGCCAGAGACATAAGGTCAGATTGAAGCTTGGTCGATTGCCTGGATAACACATCATTGGTCCCTACATGTAAAATCACAGTGTGAACAGAGGGATGACTCTCAATGATAGAGGGCACCGGTTCCATGAGATCAGTCACCTTAGCACCAGAAAAACAGTATGATATGGCACAGGGAAGTTTAATAGACCTGATGATGGAGTCACCAATCAAGAGGACTTTGGGTTTGCCCTCATGGAAACCTCCATCATAGATGGAAAGCCTTGGGTGATTTTCAGCTGCCACTGGGACAGGGTAGACAACAGGTCCCCCAGGGTCCATGGAGGAGGAGGAGGGGGGCGGCGGCGAGGGGATGCAGACCAGAGAAAGACTTTCGTCTTGTTTACATCAGGGTCCCCCATTTTCAATTAATCATGACACTGCGGTGGCCAGGAGCGCGCAACAAGATGGTATACATTATGGTATATGATTTATGAATAGTATATTCCACTATTAGCTATTAGCAGTATATGGTGTGTTGTACATTTGAATCTAATCTAATTTTGAGAGTGCAAATGTAACAGTAAAGTGCAATAGTGATATACAATGAACAGGTGATTAAACTCTGTGTAAAATATATAAATTAGTACTACTGAGTAATAGTGCTAATCACTACTCAGATGTATGTATAGAGTTGTAGTATAATACAGTGATACTCACTTTGGTTGAATGGAATCATTGACACAGATACCATCCAAATAGTAGTTATCTTGACTTTAATGTGGGTCTAACTTAAAAACACATGAACACACAGTGCACTCGCTCACACCATAGGTCACTTTAAACACAAAGGACACTTTAAGAAAATAACTTGTTGTGATTAATGCATAATATAGTTAGTAATAGTAATTATAGCATAGGGGCATAGCAGTAAAACTATATTGTACATAGGACCCAGTGCCTTTAAGTAGTAGCTCAACATTGTATTGCAAAATCCTTGCCACAGTCCCAAAACCCCACTCTGTAGCTGATGGCGATGGAGTGGAAATAGTCTCCAGTTTGACAGGTACCTGCAACATAAAAAGAAAATAGCCATTAGAGAAGAGAACTGGGTATGGAAAATGACATGAAAATAGACACAGACTATAAATAGCTAATGCATATCACTCCTAGTTACGCAGTCCTCATATCCCTCCTAGTTACACACAGTCCTCATATCCCACATACACACAGTTGCGAGAGTGAGAGCAGCACATCACCAGAGTTATCAAGTGTATACAGTATGAAACATTAGTATTAGCTATCACGTTAGCTACCGGTGTGCGGCTAGCTAACGTTAGCTCTTGGTGAGTTATAGTTATTTTGCACTTACCTATAAACGCCCCTCCACGAAATCCACTTGAGTACAGCTGTAACAAAGTCCAATATGCCCTCGTTCATTAGATCCAAAGCATCAATTGCTTTTCCTCGACTCTAACGCTAGTTTAGCAGCTAATGACTAATGGCTAAACAGCTGATTTGTAAACATGAGGCAGAGTAGGGGCGGGTCTTTGGTGCGCTGGATGGATATAATTCCAACTTGACTTTGCGCCTCCTGGCGGCACAAAACAGAAGCCGCACCCACCCTAATAAAACCATTTGACGAGGGCCGTTAACGGGCGGCAGAGGCCGTTGGAATGGCGGTAGGAGGGACCTCAATTTGCAATGCTGTAACTGTACATGGGCTTGCCCATTCTACAGTATGTTCGTGGTGTTAGTTCATTTATTCATTAACCCCTTCATGGTGCACACAGGCATGCGTTGTTCATGGGACGGGGTAGCACGGTGTGCCACCCCATGATAAGTACTCGCTATTTGCATATCAATAGCGCCGGTCGTCAGGTGTGTTAAATACGTTCTCAGACACATTCACACCTAACTTGTTGTGAAGACGTGTTACATTCCATTCGTAGAGGCAATTAGGCACTGTCTTTAGTCTGTGCCCTAGCGAGGGGACATTAAATGCGCATTCGCGGGAGCGCGCGCACGCGCCGGGAGCGCGCGTGCACGTGGTGCGTGTCACCCCAGATGATTTCAATAACGCACCACTGGGTGCACACCACAGTGGAGGTTGCTGTTTACACCCACCACTGGTGCTCTGTGTTAGCATCAGTCCTTTGCTTTTGACATGTTGAAACAGTGCCCCGCCCGGCCGACGCCATGAGGCGGGTCGGCCCGGCGAGTGGCTGGTGGGCTGCTAAAGCCTGTACCGCCACAGTATGGAATTGGCAGCGATTAGAACTGTGTTCGAATTGCTGTTTTTTCTATCAACAAATGGTGTCTGGTGGCGGGGCCTTGAGGGCCAGCCGACGTCGACACATCGCGCAAGGTTGTTGACGTTATTAGCTTTGACCCAGCCGCAAGCTATAACCGCTCAGGGCTCCCCTCTCCGCAGAGGATTTTGGTCTTCCGCTGGAGCGCGGGCGGTATTTGTCCTAGGCCCCACACCGCCTCACACCGCGCAGCCAGAAGAAGAGAGAGCACGGCCTCGTCAGCGGCTATGATGAGGCCCTCGACAGGCGGCCATGTTTTCCCCCGCCAGAGGTATCCTGGGGCGTTGAATCGACAGGTGTCCACAAGACCGACAGCCTTGGCGACCGAGGGATCGGCCATGTTGGACGGGCTCGGCTTGAACAACAAGCCGTCGCCGTCCTGCCGCGAGCAGCCCGCTCTCCGATCACTCCCTCCCCCAACACCAGCGGAAAAAGGGGGCTCTGATTGTTTCCTTTGGCTGCGGGCCGCGTGCCTTCGTTGAAGCGCGGGCGGCCCCACTTTTCGCTTCTCATGGGGACAGGGGCTGACACCCAGTTGATGGCTGAGCCTGGGTCTGTCCGTGAGAATGTTGTGCTCGGGTGGAGTTGACTGTGCCCCCTCTTCATTAGGAAGGATGGGGTGACGGGACGCGTGAATATTAAAGGCAACCAACTTGTGTTCGGCTTTTCTCTGATTGGCCGTGCCCCCCCGCCCCCACGCGCAGGCAAGCGCAGCCGTCCCACGTCCCAAATGAAATCCAAAGAGCAAGCGCGGCAGCGCGGCAGCGCGGGCAACCAACTTCTGTAGTGTTGGGCTGCTGTTCCAACGCACTTGTGTTGGGCTGCGGTAGCAGTGGAGCGCTGCTGACTGATTATTATGTTTCGCGTTTTTAACAACCAACGGTAGATTCACTCGTCACTGTACATGTATAAACAAAGCCCATACAGTTATGAAATAATAAACACTGTTAGGACTCGCAATAATAAACACTGTTACGACTATATATATATATATATATATATATATATATATATATATATATATATATATATATATATATATATATATATATATAGGTACTAAATACCTATATGTCCCTATGCCATAAATGTCATGTATGTTGTGTATGTCATAAATGTCTATATGAATTGAAAATGGGGGACCCTGATGTAAACAAGACAAACGTCTTTCTCAGGTCTGCATCCCCTTAACAATTGTATGTATTGAGCCGTACTGTATTGTACCCATTCTGCAATCTGTTAAATAAAGTTTTCATTCATTCATTCATTCACTATCTGACTCTTAATAATAAACACTAGTGTTAGGACTATCTGACTCTTACTAATAAACACTGTGTTAGGACTATAAACACTGTTAGGACTATCTGACTCTTAATAATAAACACTGTTACAGTGTTAGGACTATCTCGAGTCACGCGTCACTACTGTAACTAGAAACTCTGGGTGTCACTGTACATCAGTAACGTTATTTCGCGTTTTTAACGTCAGCGGGGCGATGCAGTGGTTTGTCGCCGGCTTCCGTGCACCGCCGCCGGCTCTACTCGGTCCAGCTCCAGCAGCAGCGGCCGTTCCTCCGTTGTAGAACGAAGCCCTTCAATGACCGCGCTCTCATATTTTGCGAATGCATAAACTATGTCTTAAATTATGGCTATGTGTCTAATATGGCTGTCACTTATCAATGACTTCGCGACAGCCATATTAGACACATAGCCATAATTTAAGTTATAGTTTATGCATTCGCAAATATGAGAGCTCTGTCATTGAAGTGGGTGGTGGCAGTGTAACAACGTTCACCCTGATGTAAAGTAGCGATTTTTATTGTTTTGTCATGACAACCCAATTACATAATCCAACATATGTGTAAAGAAACAACATATTCCAGTTAACGGTATATTTTTTAATGATTCATTACGGTATAAATTAGGTTAACTGGAGCTGTGGAGGCTCCTTGCTGAAGAGCCAGCGGGGCAATGCGGTTGTTCATTCACCGGCTTCCGTGCGCCGCCCGCGGCTTGACTCGGTTCAGCGTTCACCCTGATGTAAAGTAGCGATTTTTATTGTTTTGTCATGAAAACCCAATTACATAATCCAACATATGTGTAAAGAAACAACATATTCCAGTTAAGGGTATATTTTTTAATGATTCATTACGGTATAAATTAGGTTAACTGGAGCTGTGGAAACTATTATCTTAAATTGCGGCTATGTGTCTAATATGGCTGTCTCAAACACAAGGACCTGGGGGAGCCTCATGCGCATGCGCGGCTCTCTGCCGCGACTCTCTTGTCTCTCTTGTCTCTCTTGCCGCAAGGCCGCGTGCTAGTGGATTGATTGATTGGCCGTGTGGCCAATCAGAGAAACGCTGAACGAAAAGCTGAACACAAGTTGGTTGCCTTTAATATTCACGCTGACGGGACTCCCCTTCCCCCTTGATGTGGGCTTACAGGTCCTCAGGGGGTGCATCTGTCGGGCCTCGCGTCCGCTCTACCCCATATCTCGGTATGGCTTAAGAGCAGGACGCGATGCAAGTACGCTATATAATGACAGGTTATGTATATAACCTAGTTATATGAGTACTGGCTAAGCGTCCCGCTCTTAGCGTGCCCTGAGTTCCCTTGGAGAAACTTTTCTTTGGAAACAATTTTTTCCGAGGAAGAGTGAGTGGTGGCCATACCCAGTACTATGTAGCACGCCACTAAGGGGCGGGGCCTGGCAGGTGAGGGGTGTATTTGGTTTTTTCGTTGATGGAGTACAATAGGTACATGAGATGAGGTATATCTCGGTATGGCTTAAGAGCGGGACGCTTAGTCAGTACTCATATAACTAGGTTATATACATAACCTGTCGTTTACAGTCTGTTCAACACACTCCAACAGTACTGTATATCTGTATGTCATGTATGTCAGAAATGTCAAGATATACATCTGTATGTCTTGTATGTCATTAATGTCATTATGAATTGAAAATGGGGGACCCTGATGTAAACAAGACGAAAGTCTTTCTCTGGTCTGCATCCCCTTAACAATTGTGTGTATTGAGCCGTACTGTACTGTACCCATTCTGCAATCTGTTAATAAAGTTTTCAATCAATCAATCAATCAATCAATCAATCAATCAATCAATCAATCAATCAATCAATCAATCAATCAATCAATCAATCAATCAATCCATGCTGTTCATACATTACTAGACGGTTCCACAACTCTATAACCACCTGCCCATTGTGGCTGACAGCATATCTCCACCTTTAATGATTGAAGAAACATGTCATTTGTGTAAGGTAGACTATTCTAACATCAAATTAAATCTATAAATGCCCGAATTCCACCCAAAATACATGTGTAATTTAATGCATAACATATGACATATTAGAGTATGCCAGTTAGGGTACCTTATGTATACTCAAGTTTCAAGTTTCTTTATTAGTTGACATGCAAAGATACAGAATACCTTCACATGGAATGCTTTTTTCTGTTATGCTCCTATGAGGATCATAGGACGCTTGGATCATACACATACAGCTCATTACAGTAATATTCCACAATTATTACATTTGTGCACCTGCACCTGTGTATACTGTATACTTTACTTACTCATAGTATATATTTAGATTCTAGTGTTTATTGTCACCATATTTCATGTATAATATAACTGAGGGGGCATACAGACCCTCACCTGCACCTCTGATCACACTGCCTCTTGCTCAGATGTGTATATTCAGAGTTAATTATATAGTTTACACTGCCTATTTTAACTTTGCTATTGTACTATAATTGTATTGCCTTTATTTATGTCTTTCTACTATTACCCTGCCTGTCCATACTTGTACGTAAATTAGTTTTAATATAGCCACCAGTGATGTCATCGGAGGACATTAAATCCTTGCATTGTGTTGATTACAGCTCAATGCAATTATGTAGATTAAAAGGTAGAGATAAAGCTTGCAATAACGTAACGTTCTGGGTTTCTAGGACTAGGAACCCTACTGTCTTTCTGGAGTACTTCACCTGGTGGTTGGCATTTTCACTTATTGATGGTCACCTCTGGTTCGCTGTCATTACACTGATTGACTGTCACCACTGGTTGCTGTCACTGGCTGTCACTATGCCGTCACTAATTGATGCCTGTGGAATGTCAGGAATGTGGCTTTATATTGACCTGTTGTTTCCTTCTCTCCTTGTCGGATCTTCAGACAGTCCTGCGTGCAGACGGAGTCAGAACGAGTGCTGACCTTCTCGTTGCTGTTAGTTATGTTAGTTATATTTTGTATGTTTATCTTAAGGTCTGTTTTCTCAGTTGACTCCTGGCGTCTTTCTTATGCATTGCTCCTGTGATCTACTATTAAAAGACACACTACTGAAGAAGAGCAAACCACATCTCCGTCTCATTCCTTCCTCTACTATTGGAACTCAAATTTCCTACCTGCACCGTAACAGAAGATCCGACCATTCATGAGTTCCACGGAGGAACTTCGAGAGGAGATGGTGGTTCAGCGGGACCAGCTGAGGGTCCTTCTCGAACGCCAGTCGGCGGTAAGCGTCGAGCTGGGTCGGCTGGGAAACCTGTCCATAGTTTCCCAGGAAACAGCAGCTTCAGTGGGTCAGTAATCCGCAACAGTGTGGATGCCTTCACCCGGGAGTTACGTCACGTATTCGATACCTCCCGGGTGATTTCCATTTACGAAGCCGGCGGTTGACTCACGTCCTGCCGGCAGGGCATTCACTCTGTTGCAGATTATGCCATTGATTTCCAAATCGTGGCTCGAGAGGCGGCCTGGCCAGAGATTCCCTGCTGTGTGTTGTTTCTGCAGGGGCTCTCTGTGCGCATGCGGGACGAACCACCCGCATTCATACACACAAGAGAGAGCCTGGGTGACGAGCCCATGCAGCTGGGCGCTCTCAGCTTGTCTGAGGCGGAGAGGCGGGTCAAGGAGAAGCGCTGCTTCCGCTGCGGCCGCACGGGGCATCGTTTTTCCAATTGTCTGGGATTCTCGGGAAACGGGGGGGGGGGGGGGGGGGGGCTCGCTAGACTCGGAGAGACTCTTAGCAGGTGGGCATTCCTCCCCGGTCATTGATGACACTCGTACTTTTTTGGATGTCACTGTTGGGTGGGGGGATTCTATTAGGACGACCAGGGCTTTGGTTGATTCAGGGGCGGCGGGTAATTTAATTCATGTGGGTTTGGCATTAGAGTGGGGGGTTCCATTGGAGACATTAGAGGTACCCATCCCTGTTCAGTCATTGGATGGTCAACCTCTAGGTAGTGGAATCATTACCCAGCGCATCAGGTAGCTGCGTGTTCAGGTGGCGGGTAGGGGGTGGGAGCGTTTGCATTTTTGTTGTTGTCATGTCTCCTCACTCTGTCATTGTGCTAGGTCACCCTTGGCTTGTTGTACATAATCCTTGTATTAACTGGGCCACGAGTGAACTCTCTATGGGAAGCGGCGTCAAGTCGGGTTCTGGCGAGAGTTCACCCGCTCCCCCCCCCCCCCCCTCTTTTGTCTCTCTCCAGGATGGTGGTGAGCGTTGCAGACTCTGTCATACCTCCCAACCCCGATTTAGCAGGAGTGCCTGAGGTCTATTGGGACCTGGTGGCAGTTTTTAGTAAAACGCGTGCTAAAGCACTACCGCCTCATAGACCATACGACTGCCCCATTAATCTTCTGCCTGGTACCTCTCCACCCCGTGGATGTATGTTTTCTCTCTCCCGCCCTAAGACAGTGTCCATGAACACCTACATTGAAGAGGCACTGTCCGCGGGGCATATCCGTCCGTCCACATCCCCTGCAGGGGCTGGATTCTTTTTTGGTGCAAAAAAGGATGGTAGTCAGCGGCCGTGCATAGATTATAGGGGATTGAACGACGTTTCCATCAAGAACCGTTATCCTCTGTCTCTCATGGACACCGCCTTTGAGTGCTTACAGGTCTTCTCTAAACGTTACAACTAACCTAAAGTTAGTTTAGGTTCGTGTTAACGTTAGATAATGTACAAAATAAACGTATTTCCGGTGCTATAGACGTCGCTCTTTTATTTTGGAACCCCCCGACCGGAAGTAAAAATGTACCCTCGTTATTTGCTTTAGTGTCCGGTTGTTGGTTTTATAGTGGAGGTGGATGCCTCTGACATCGCGGTGGGGGGGGGGGGGTGATCTCTCAGAGATGCTTAAAGGACGGGAAAGTGCATCCTTGCGGTTTTTTTCCGCGCCGGCTGTCTTCAGCTGAGCGTAACTACGACATGGGTAATCGGAGTTGTTGGCAATCAAATTGGCACTGGAGGAATGGAGACATTGGTTGGAGGGGGCGGCACACCCTTTCATTGTTTGGACTGATCATAAGGACTTGGCTTACATCCAGGGGGCTAAACGCCTTAACGCTCGCCAGGCCAGGTGGGCGTTATTCTTCACTCGATTTCGATTTTCCATCTCCTACCGGCCCGGTTCCAAGAACGTCAAGCCTAACGCTCTGTCACGCCAGTTTGACCCTCCAGACCGGGAGGAGAAGCCCCATCCTATTATTCCACAGGCCCTTATTTTGGCTCCCGTGTCATGGGGCATAGATAGGGTGGTAAGATCGGCTCTGGCACGGGAGCCCGATCCCGGTGGGGGTCCTCCGGGGCGGATGTATGTGCCCAAGGCTGCGCGCTCGCAACTGCTGCAGTGGGCACATACCTCTTCACTCACCGGCCACCCTGGGGCCACCAGGACCCTGGAGTTATCCGTAGGAGGTTCTGGTGGTCTACAGAGGAGGGGGATACGCGTTCCTTTGTGGTGGCCTGTCCGGTGTGCGCGCATAGTAAGACCTCTCGCCGTGCACCGGCAGGTCTCCTCCGACCGCTTCCTATTCCCAAACATCCCTGGTTCCACATATCCCTGGATTTTCTTTCTGGCCTTCCCCCGTCAGATGGGTTCACTACCATTTTGGTTGTAGTGGACCGCTTCTCCAAGGCGGCCCACTTCATTCCCCTTCCCAAACTTCCCTCGGCTCGAGAGACTGGAGAGTGGATATTGTGTCTGACCGGGGCCCTCAGTTCGCCTCCAGGTTCTGGAAGGCATTTGCCTCCAGCCTCTGCGCCTCCGTCAGCCTGTCGTCTGGGTTTCATCCGCAGTCTAACGGGCAGACGGAGCGCGTCAACCAGGATCTGGAGGGCGTTCTGAGGTGCTACGTTGCCGGTTGTCCGGCAATGTGGAGTAGGAGGTTGGCCTGGGCAGAGTATGCGCATAATACCCTCCTCTCCACCTCTACTGGTATGTCTCCCTTTCAGTGTCAATATGGTTTTCAACCTCCTCTGTTTCCCGAGCAGGAGCAGGAGGCTGAGGTGCCGTCAATCCAGGCCCACGTGGCTCGCTGCCGCAGGACGTGGAACCGGGTTCGGACGGCGTTGCAGAAGGCCTCTGTTAAGGCTCAGCGGCAGGCTAACCGCAAACGGCGTCCGGCTCCGGTTTTCCGTCCTAGGCAGCGGGTTTGGCTTTCCACCAGTGAAGCTGGCTCCTCGCTTCATAGGGCCCTTTAAAGTGGTTCGTCGGGTGAACCCTGTGGCTTACAGCTTCCGGCCTCTATGAGGGTTCATCCGACGTTTCATGTGTCCCTGTTGAAGCCATTCCTCTCATCGCCCTTGTCCCCGCCACTTCCTGCGGTTCCTCCACCCTGCATCCTTGACGGTCAAACTGTCTACATCAGGGGTCTCAAACTCAATTTACCTGGGGGCCGCTGGAGGTAGAGTCTGGGTGAGGCTGGGCCGCATCAAATATTCCACAAAAAAAGGGTTTCAAGTATTCAAAAAAAAAGTACAACTGATCCAATCTTCTCAATCTTTAGCAATAACATTTCAGAACATGAACAGTTCTTCAGAACATGAATGGTTCTTCAGAACATAGGCTTCTCAGTGGTGTCAGTGATTTGATTTGATTTTATTACGGATCCCCATTAGCTGGTGCCATGGCAACCAGCTAATCTTCCTGGGGTCCACACAAAAAAACATACAAAAACAATTATTGCAAAACAGAATTATTAAAAGTCAGTACTCAACATACAATACACAATGAAACTATAAAATGACATGCAAGCAAAGAAACAGAAAACAAAAAAACAAAACAAAACAAAATACAAAATACAGTGTTAAATACAATTTAAGATTGTTTTTAAAATTGAATCTTTTTAAGAATTGTTTTTAGAATGCTCATCAATGTTACTAAAACATCAATTTCACCATACCTTTAAAAAGAAAAAAAAACACACACAAAGTAATCAGAAGAAGTTTTGGATAACATGGCTGCAGCTACACTCATGCATGACATATATTAATTTCCTTCCGGATTATGGCTCCTTTGAGTTTCTTTTTGAAACTGTCCTTGTTTTCCGTCCATATAATATGTAATGGGATCCTATTCCAGTATGTTATGGCTCTATACATTGCAGTTTTCTTTAGAGCGTTGGTTCTAGGCAGAGGTAGGGTGAAGCGACTACTTGAAGCATGTCTGGTATTATGGTCATGTCTATCATTGGTGGATAAAAGCATAGCATACAATTGAGTGGGTTTACCCAAGGTACAAATGTTCTTTAAAAACCTAATCAAACTGCATGCTAGTCTCTCGTCCACCCTCATCCACGACAGTCTAGCATGCATTCCCTCCACACTTGTGAGGTTCGCCTTTCCCTTGACCTTTAATTCCCTGTCTCCTCACCTCACTAGCCCCCACCCTCGCGTTCGTTTACTCTCGTTTGCTCTTCAGCAGCCACACCCTTGGACTACCTGTCATTATGTGTTTGATTGGTCTGGTGCCGAACACACACTTCTAGTTCGAGTATCAATTACCATCACGCACCTGATGTGTATTCTAATTAGTGCCCCTGTGGGCTTTAAGTACCTCGCTCTTCCCCTCAGTCCTGGTCGGGTCGTTCCGTATCTTATCTCTATCACCAAGACTCCTTCGGGAGGTTCTCTGTCTGAAGGCTCCTACGGGAGTTTCTGTTTCTGTCTGTTATGCTGTTTTCATCTCCGGCGTGAGATGCGCTCAAGCCTTCGCCACCTGTCGCCGTTTGCCTGGAGGGAGACACTGAACTGCGCTCTCTAATCCTCTACGGGAGGTATTCCAGTGTTCCACCCCAGACCTCCGAGCCAGACGCGCTCTTCACTCCAGACGCGCATCCAGACGCGCATCCAGACCTCCGAGCCAGACGCGCTCTTCACTCCAGACGCGCATCCAGACGCGCATCCAGACCTCCGAGCCAGACGCGCTCTTCACCCCAGACGCGCATCCAGACACACTCCAGACGCGCATCCAGACCTCCGAGCCAGACGCGCTCTTCACTCCAGACGCGCATCCAGACGCGCATCCAGACGCACTCCAGACGCGCATCCAGACCTCCGAGCCAGACGCGCTCTTCACTCCAGACGCGCATCCAGACGCGCATCCAGACCTCCGAGCCAGATGCACTCTTCACCCCAGACGTGCATCCAGACGGACTCCAGACGCGCATCCAGACCTCCGAGCCAGATGCGCTCTTCACTCCAGACGCGCATCCAGACGCGCATCCAGACACACTCCAGATGCGCTCTTCGAACCGGCGCGTTCTCCAAGCAGACGCGCACCACTCAGACCTGCGCGCCAGATGCGCTCTCCGTACCGGCGCATACTCCAAGCAGACGCGCACCACTCAGACCTCCGCGCCAGATGCGCTCTCCGTACCGGCGCATACTCCAAGCAGACGCGCACCACTCAGACCTCCGCGCCAGATGCGCCCTCCGTACCGGCGCGTACTCCAAGCAGACGCGCACCACTCAGACCTCCGCGCCAGGCGCGCTCTCCTCCAGACGTCTAGCCTGCGCCCTCCTACTCCTCCCTGTCCCCAGCCCGCCTCCGCGGGCCTCTGTCCCTGTTTCCCCTCTATAGTTCCTCCTAGTCCTCCCTTTCCAGTCCTCCTAGTCCTCCCTGTTCCTGCCCTGTTTCCCTTGCCCTGGCCCTGTCCGTTAGCCTTTCCCTTAGTCTTCCCCTTAGCCAGCTCGCCTCTTAAAGGCACTGTGCCTTTTTCCCTATTCTTGTTTTCCTGTGATTTGTGTTCTCCCTTAAAGGGACAGTGCCGTTTTCTGTTGTTTTCAATAAATGCCCAGTTCTTGGCTTACTCTCATACCTGTCTTGTGTTGTGCGATTGGGGTCGGTTACAAACCATAACAACACTATTCCTTATAGAGCATTGAAGAGTGAGTGGGCAGCTCTATTTTGAGTGAGCTGGAGTTTACTAAGCTCTTGCTTTGACTCACAGCTATGGAAATGCACTGTGCATTTTTTTAAATTCTATCACAAAGCTGTTTAATCAAATCACCAGCCAGTATTTCAGTTATTCTGGTTGCTGTGCTATCTGAGGGGGATTTGCTTTTGTTTGCCTTCAAACATGGTCTCCATCACTTCAGTGAAGTCATACATTATTTTCAAATTGCCACCCTTCACAAGAGCTACCGTTTCTTGGCATATAGTCACATTGGTTTGGTGCTGGGACTCAGGATGAACGCATATTTTTCAGTCCATTCACCTTTGAATTGCAGTCGACTTTTCTTTTACTGACCATCTTTGAATATGCCATATTTTTCTGCTGGCTGCCTGCTGGCGAAACTAGGCTAGTAGCTATATTTATCTCACGGAGATAAAACTGGGAGCGAGTTTACTGTAGATGCGCTGTAAACTCTGCTCTGACTCGGACTGTTTAAGACCCACCCTACTCTGCATCTGATTCGCAGACTGTGGGTGAGGGGGGAAAACACTGACGGGACGCTGAATGTGATTGGACCAGACCCGTACACACACACAGACACAGACACAGACAAACAGTGGCAGTGCAGCCGGACATGCAGAGCACTGCTCGCAGTCAGAGGAGATAGCGAGGATGCATTTGCCTTCTACTTTACTTGATATCACTCCGGAATCATGTTTCAACCAAGTCACTAATGTAACGTTGCTGTCATGAGCCTGTGCTATGGTCGCCTACAAGTGATAAAATAAATAAAACGTCCAACTCTCGCGCAACGACTCGGCAAACAGTTGTGCGTGGGCCGTATTAACACTAAACTTTGATGTCAAGTAGGGGGCCGCAAAATATCATCCCGCGGGCCGCAATTGGCCCGCGGGCCGCGAGTTTGAGACCCCTGGTCTACATGGTGCGGAGGATCCTGGGTTGTAGGCGGAGGGGGAGAGGGTTTCAGTTTTTGGTGGATTGGGAGGGGTACAGGGTAGAAGAGCGTTCCTGGGTGCCTCAAAGGGATATCTTAGATCACAGCCTTATTGACGATTATCGTCGGCTGCATCCCGAGGCCCCTAGGTGAACGTCAGGTGCCGTTCGTCGGGGGGAGGTACTGTAATGTTCTGGGTTTCTAGGACTAGGAACCCTACTGTCTTTCTGGAGTACTTCACCTGGTGGTTTTGTCACTGACAGAGTGTCACTGTCACCTCTGGTTCACTGTCATTACACTGATTGACTGTCACCACTGGTTGCTGTCACTGGCTGTCACTATGCCGTCACTAATTGATGCCTGTGGAATGTCAGGAATGCAGCTTTATATTGACCTGTTGTTTCCTTCTCTCCTTGTCGGATCTTCAGACAGTCCTGCGTGCAGACGGAGTCAGAACGAGTGCTGACCTTCTCGTTGCTGTTATTTATATTTGGTATGTTAAGGTCTGTTTTCTCAGTTGACGCCCGGCGTCTTTCTTATGCATGACTTGCATTGCTCCTGTGATCTACTATTAAAAGACACACTACTGAAGAAGAGCAAACCACATCTCCGTGTCATTCCTTCCTCTACTATTGGAACTCAAATGTCCTACCTGCACCGTAACAACTTTGCTATTGTACTATAATTGTATTGCCTTTTTTTATGTCTTTCTACTATTACCCTGTCCATACTTGTACTTAAATTAGTTTTGTTCCACCCCCCAGGGTCGGTACCGACCCCTAAATGACATTATGATCATATATCCATATTTTTCAGAGTGATGCAAAAAAATAGCGATTTTAAAATCAAACGTATTCAAGTATTAACATCACTAACATGTCATAAAAACATGTAGAATGTATATTATCATCAATACGTTAGTTTAGCAATAGGTTAAAAGTGCCATTAGATCGTTTTACCTTCTCGATTTGCTGAAGTATATTCCAAGACGGCGACCATTTTGAAAATGTTGAACGATGGGAATTGTAGTTTTGTAGTTTGCGGCCATTTTGTCGAGGGCATGCATAGACCACCGCAACACTTCCGGGATTCTGAAATCGGGGAGGAGAATGCGGGGGGGGGGGGGGGCAAATGAATGAATGTGGACGAGAGCCGTGATGTAAGTGGTTGCCGATACGGCTGTGGGGGTGCTAGAGACATGATCGAATAGACGTTTATGCGCCTCAATCTCCTGAACACGGCGTGACCCATTCCTAATCGATCAGAACTAAATCGGCAGAGAAAAAGCCCATTTTAAAGCACCTATTCCGCATGCACATGCGCAGAGTGCCCATGGAGTCTGGACGACGCGAGATGACGCACGAATGAATGTGGACTGTTCCATCAGAGGGCGGAGCTTCGGTGGTAATATACAGACCGCTGCACTTAAATATAAACATTAGTCTACCTGGAGACTCAATGAGGTAATTGTAGATGTCGCCATAAGACGCGTCTGGCCATTTAGTGGGATAATCTTTTCATTATCCTGTTCGGCTGAAAGGACACTGGCCACCGAAGCTCGCCCCTCTGATGGAACAGTCCACATTAATTTGTGCGTCATCTCGCGTCGTCCAGACTCCATGGGCAATCTGCACATGTGCATGCGGAATAGGTGCTTTAAAATGGGCTTTTTCTCTGCCGACTTAGTTCTGATCGATTAGGAATGGGTCATGCCGTGTTCAGGATATTGAGGCGCATAAACGTCTATTCGATCATGTCTCTAGCACCCCCACAGCCGTATCGGCAACCACTTACATCACGGCTCTCGTCCACATTCATTCATATGCTCCCCCCGCAATCTCCTCCCTGATTTCAATGTAACGCGGAAGTGTAGTGGTCTATAGCTGTGGATCAGCGTTGGAATTTTTCCGAACTACATTTCCCTTCAAGTTCTATGGGGGTTCAAAGTTCAGAGTTGAATTATGAATATGTCAATAACTGGTATTATTCGCGATAATAAGCCACAAAAGGTAACGTTTTTGACAAATATTGAAACGCAGTTAGTTTCTCCTCCCTATTGTTAGCATGTAGGAACAATTAGATCTGAAATTAGTTTCAAAACGGTTGCACTGTGGGGGAAATAAAAAAGTACAGTCGATTACAGTAGATATCATTATCTGTTCTTATGCACGCATGGTGATACTAAATCCAAATTGAACTCGGGCATTTGAAAGATAATATATGTATATATATATATATAAATGTGCGAATTGGCTATAATAAGGTAATAAGCATCTATTCTATATTCTATAATAATATTTCAAATTGCATTGGTCCGGGTGGGAGAATTCAGTACTGTATCTACAGAACCTTCGGTTTTATCATCTTCCCTTTATTAATTTCCTTAGATTTTTTGTACACATGATCTCAAGAGGGTATACTGAACGAGGTCAGTGGCAGTTTTTTAAGTTTGGTCATTATTATCATGGTGTTATTCACTGTCAAAGATGCAAAGAAAAATCATAATTCATATTCTCCTTTGTTTCATCACAATTTAAGCAAGCCTAGTAATAGACACAATATTTCTGACACTGTGAATACATTCCCTGAGGTCCATAGATGTACCTAGATACCAAGAATATGCAAATAGCCCTTGTAGAAGTGGAGCAATATTCCATTTACCTAGGTATACATTTTATGCGGATTTTCACATCGTGTGGAACAGGTTAATATAGCTACCAGTGAGGTCATCTGAGGACATTACATCCTTGCTGATTTGTTGATTACAGCTCAATGCAATTATGTAGATTAAAAGGTAGAGATAAAGATTGCAATAGGGATTGCAATTTTTTCATCTACATAATTTCATTGAGCTGTAATGAACACAACACAAGGATTCAGTGCTCCCCTGGTGACATCACTGGTGACCATTATTCAAACTCATTAACTCTCAATAACTGTCAAACTAAATGAATGTGTGAATTGCCGTTGTTTTTCGGTTTTGATTGATTGATTGAAAATGGGTACAGTGCAGTACAGCTCAATACATACAATTGTTAAGGGGATGCAGACCAGAGAAAGACTTTCGTCTCGTTTACATCAGGGTCCCCCATTTTCAATTCATCATAACATATGACACACACGACATACAGATAGACAGTACTGCTACATCTATACATTTATGACATACCAGATTTGCAAATACAGTACTGTTTGTGATACAAAAAGTGTCGAGAAAAGAGAGTATATACATTTGACGTAGAAACTGTACATTGGAGGAGGTTGGGTAGGTGGGGGGGGGGGGAACTGTACATTGGAGGTGGTTGGGTGGGTGGGGTGGGGACACTGTACAACTGTACAAGCAAAACTGTACATTGGAATATTGACAACCATACTTCGGTCATGTCATGTGCCGCTTTAACCCTTTCACTGCCACACTACCAAACGGTTAATGACTACCATTTGTTAGGGTTTGTAACCGACCTCAAACGCAACGGCACAGAGAGAGTTGTTCAGAGTTAGCCAAAGCAAGGGCGTATTTATTTTCAGAGTTACAAGATGGAATGAAGTTGAGCAACCGAACAAACGGGGAATCTGGCATGTGAAGATTGTTGCGGCTCTGCAGATACCCCCAGTAGGTGGTGGTGAGGAATTGGCTTGTGACGTCTGAAGCGGCTCTGCAGATCCTCCCAGCTTTCACTCCCGGTGGAAACGGAGAGAGAGAGAAATCAGAGTTAGCCCAGCGCACAACAGAAGCAGAGAGGTGACTGATCCAGTATATATCCAAGTGACTTGATCTTCGGTGTACCACACACAAGTTAGCAGAGTCCAGAGAAAAAACAATACGGTAATCCAAAGTGTAAATCCAACACAAAAATAGGTGAGAACAGTACAAACAAAAACGGGATCTCTTCGGTGTTTCACAAACAGACAAAAAACTGATGATCCAAAAAGAACTGTTTCCAAAAACTCACCAGAGCGCAACGCGTAAAGCGGGCAGAATACGAGGCGCAGCTCCGAACGGGGAACCAGGTTCTCCACAGGGATTCTCCACGAAAGTCCTGGAGAGCAAAAGACAGGAAACAGCGACGGGGAAGGCAGGCAAATGCAGGAGTAATTCAGAACGATCCAACATCGATAGTAGGGGGATCAGGGTATATAAAGCCACAGGGGCGCTGATTACAAGCTGTGACAGCTGCGAGATGAGATTGATACTTGTTCCAAAAGCGTGTGGCGGGGAAAGCACCAATCAACACGGCACCTTACAGGAACGGAGCGTGTGGCGGGGAATGCATTTAATCAACAAAGTACCTTAAAGGAACGGAGCGTGTGGCGGGGAGTGGACCAAACCTCACACCATTATGACTAGGTTATCATGGTTTTTTTAACCCTTTCATTATCACACTACAGAAGGTTAACCCTTTACTATCACACTATCGGCAACCGTCGGTAGTGTGCTAGTAAAGGGTTAACTTTCTGTCGTGCGGCAGTGAAAGGGTTAAAAACCCATGATAACCAGTCATGTGTCTGTTATATATCGTATTTGCTTATCGCGTCCCGCTCTGAGCCTTATGAGATACCCCTTATCTCCTATGATACCTACTGTATCCCAACGAACAACTACATGCACCCACACCTGAATGGGGCCCGCCCCTATGGAGGCGTAGCCTATATAACCATGACTCTGGTCACCAAACACTCTTCCTCTATTTTCGTTCCAGCGTATCGGCTGCATGCACCGTACGTAAACTAGCAGGATGAAAAGATTAAGGAAGATTCGTAATGTTGAAGGCTTACCGGAGGATTGTTTTTCCCTGGATTCTCCGGAGCTTGTTTCGGCGACACATGAGACCTGTGCTGGTGGTTCCTCGGCTGACGATGACGGACCGAGGGGCAGCGTGCAAGGTTTGACTAGCAGGTCGGCTTGTACAAAGGTGAGGTCTGTGTCAGTAGGCATCAATGTCTGTGTTGGTCGTGCTGTGGAGTATGTTTCGGCACCAGGGCCGGGGCGGCTTGGCGATCGTTCCACTGCAGTGGACGATGTCCTGGCGATCCTGGAACATGCTGTTAACGCTAATGCTGCTACTGCTACTTCTGCTAACGCTGATGTTGACGCTGGAATGTCTAATAATCCCCGCCGCGGGATACCGCTTTTCCCTCCTCTTACCAGCTTCATTGATGAAGGTCAGTCGGTGGTGGATGTGGGGGGGTTCGCTGAGCTCTATTTACCTTTTTTACGGGTGGAGGGGCTAACAACGGGGTGCAGGCCGGGGGTACCTTGGCTAAGCAGCCAGGTAGCTTCTTTTCTGTGCCCAGGCGGGGATGAACGACGTTCCGCCCGGCCGATGCTTGATAGCATATCGGCTCGGAGGGTGGCAGTATGGACGGATGAGTGGTATACTGCTGCAGGATGGCATTTAGCGGCGGCCAGTGTTATGGCTCAGCTGGCTACTTTCCTATCCACAATGGCGTCGGGTAGTAGGACTTTGGGTCCAACCGGCATTGTAAACATGATTCATGTTTGTGGTGTTATGGAGATCTTGACTCAGTCGCAAGCTATAACTGCGGGGAGGATTAGGATGCTATCGACTTTGGTTGTTAGGCATGTTTGGTTGGAGCAGTCTCCTCTTGGGGAAGAGGATAGGTTTTCTCTCCTCACGACTCCTTTTTCCACAGATAGTCTTTTTGGGCGTTCTGTGGAGGCGCAGGCGGTTGTTGATCTGGGTCCTACACCGCCTCACGCTGTGCAGCCAGAGGTGGGAGCACGGTCTCGTCAACGACTGTGGCGAGATCCTCGACAGGCGGCCATGTTTCCCCCGCCAGTGGTGCCCTGGTTGGAGAGTCAACAGGGTATCGCGAGGCCGACAGCCTTGGCGGCCGAGGGATCGGCCATTTTGGGTGAATTCGAGTTTGGTAAAACAAGCCGTCGTCATTTTGCCGCGAGCAGCCTGCTCCCCGTTCAATCCTCTCTCTGTTACCCACAGAAGCGGGGCTCTGATCGTTCTCCTTTGGCTGCGGGCCGCGAACCTTCATTGAAGCGTATGCAGCCTCATTCTTCACTTCTCATGGGGGCAGGGGCTGACACCCAGTTGATGGCTGAGCCTGGGTCTGTCTGTGAGAATGTTCCGTCGTGTGGTTCCTACACCACAGGTTGTGGGAGGGAGGAACCTGGTGTTACAGCTGCCACTAGCTCCAGTGGTCAGCAGGGGGACTCGTTGCCTCTTCTGTTGAATGCTCAGCAGGGGTTGCCCCGGCTTCGCCTTCGCCAGGCGGGGTATCGCGCTGTTGCCTCCCACTCCCGTCAAACCGGCAGTGGTCTGCAAAGGAGAGGCGAGCGTGATTTGAGTGGTAGCAATATCACTGCAGGGCTTCGGTGTGTAGGAGCCCATGGGGTCCTCATGCCTTGCGTGTCTAGCTGCGGAACAACTCCTGAGCATGCGCTGGAGGGGTGTTCAGGGGGGGAGTGTGTCCACAAGTTTGATGACAGCTCCTCCCGTATCAAACCGGCCCTTTCTGTCGGGGTCCCCCCTTGGGTGCTTTGCACAACGGGGGGGACCGGGCCAACTATCTACTGTTCCTTGCGGCCCAGCGTCAGTTGACGGCGGGGGCGCTGTGGGATTATATTCACATATGGCGACGGGAATGCCCTCTGAATCAGTGGATGGGGAGAACGTTAGAGGCGGGGTTGGTTTTGCAGTTCGCCCAGTCCCATCCTCCGTTCTCGGGTTTGGTGCCGACCCTATTGTTAGGGTCAGACGCAGTGACAGCCCTGGCCGACGAGATCCAATCTCTGTTGGCGAAGCAGGCCGTCGTTGTGGTCCAGAGAGAGGCCGCAATGTCAGGCATCTACTCCCGTTATTTTCTGGTGCCCAAGAAAACAGGGGGGGTCAGACCTATACTGGATCTGTCCGCGTTCAATCGGTTGATTGTAGCGAGACCATTCAGGATGTTGACCGTCCGACTCCTTCTGCTTGCTGTCAGGAGGGGGGACTGGTTCACCTCCATAGACCTGAATGATGCGTATTTTCACATCCCCATTTACCCTCCTCACATGAAGTTCCTACGGTTCCTGTTTCAGGGCGTAGCGTACGAGTACCACAGGATGCCGTTCGGTTATTCTCTGGCTCCCCGCACATTCACCAAGTGCGTGGCGGCTGCTCTGGGGCCCTTACGCCGTCGGGGGATACAAGTTCTATTCTATCTCGACAACATTCTACTCCTCAGCCGTTCAGAGGAGGTTGCCAGGTCTCATACTCGGCTAGTGGTGGAATTCCTCACCAGCCTGGGTTTTGCTGTGAATTGGAAGAAGAGTACCCCTCTTCCCAGTCAACAGGTGGAGTACTTGGGCTTGACATTGAGGTCGAGGCCCATGATTGCAACCCTCTCGGAGCAGCGTCGGGGGGTTCTCCGTCACGCGCTCTGGGGTTTCCGTCTGGGAGGGACGGTTACGGCGCTGCAGGTGATGCGTCTGCTGGGCATTATGTCGTCTGCTCACACGGTGGTTCCTCTTGGCCTCCTCTTTATGAGGAGGATACAGAGGTGGTTTCTCTCTTTGAGAATAGATCCGGTGAGGGACAAAAGGAAACGGTTGACGGTTCCTTTGTCGATATGGGGAGATCTCGCCCACTGGAGGAGGCTGGGTATCCTCACCATTGGGGTCCCCATAGGCAGCAGGGGCTCACACGTCACGGTCTTCACGGTCCTCTCTCACGGGTTGGGGAGGGACGTGTCGGACCCATGCAGTGGGGGGCAGCTGGACAGGTCATGCTGGCCCGGCTACCCTGCATATCAATGTGTTGGAGTTGAAGACGGTCCTCCTGGTCCTCAAACGATTCGACCACCTGGTGGTAGGCGAACACGTTTTGGTCAGGACGGACAGTATGACGGTGGCGGCGTATATCAACAGGCAGGGTGGGACTCGTTCCACCCACCTGCTCCGGGCAGCGCGACGCGACGCTGCCCAGTTCGAACAACAGGTCTTGAGACTGCACTTCGCTGATCTACGTTCCGGGTAGGACAAGGTTTGACCAGACCTTATAACACGTCTTCTGGTTTTACCTTCTTCTTCTTCTTCTGGTTTTTCTAAATGTTTTGTGAATAACGATGTTTTCCCGAAACGTGTGTTGCTGCAATGCATTTAGGATACGACGCGAGTTATGTGTGAACTGTCTTTGTCACTGGCAGTTAGCTTCTCCGTGCAAATCGGGTTGTTACAGATGTGAAAATGATCTGGTTGTTGTGTGAGAAACATCATGTGTGTTTATATGTACCGTGTATTCACAACTAAGGTAACTAACCTATGAAGCTATGCTTAGTGACAAGTGAGTAAAATAATGTTCTTTTCTCAGCCTGTGATGACAATGAACAGTGTGTTCACATATTAACAGGTTTTCCTGTTTTAACTGGCCGTATTAAGGGTAAAGTAAGAGGATTGTGTTTCCCCCCGGTTCCCTGGGGACTTTTTCATCCTCCTATCAGACATGTTGTTGCACTACTTTTGTGTCTTTGTGTGGTAGGGATGCGATGTAACCCTTAGCTTGATTGCTGAGGTTGTGCTATGACTGCTGGAGAAACTTTATTTTCCTAAAAGAAAAGATTGTTTGGTCGCTGTCGTGTGTGCTTAGCAAGGCCTGTGGCCGATACTAATCGAGAATTATGTATTCTCTCATTATGAAAAACGGCGTTCCTCTGTAGAGTGTTTTTGCCATTTTTTGTAGGTAATGATGGGTTGTGTGTGTCATGTGACCTACAACTGGGTTGGACTGGCCACAGAAGCACATGTGTATGTTGGACCGGGGCTCTTAGAGAGCCCTCTCTATTCTGTGTTTTTTCCTTAGTAAAAATCAGATAGCAGGTTAGCTCATGCACTGTGTGAAGCTGTCAAACGCTTCATAGAGCTGACTATGACTGTGTCATATTCTCTTTTTGTCATTACATCGTATCATGGGTGTGGGGTCGTAAAGGGGTGAACTGGTAACCTTTCCTCTCCCCCTTTTTTTCTGTTGGGCAGGGGTACTCCCCCTGTCCTTCAAGGTTCCTGTCACGTTGCGGTTCGGCACGTTACGGGGTGAGGGGGGGGGGGAGGGAGTTTCCTGGTCCCACGGCCTGGAATATTGGGCGTGTGCACCGCAGAAATTCCCCCGCCATAGAGTACGTCACCGTGCGCGTCTCTGTTGGTAGGACTTCCGTGTGCTGTTCAGGTCCATGTGATGGATCTGTTTTCGGGGGGTGGTCAGGGCTCCTCCTCACCAAGCGCCTCCTCCTCAGATTGTCAAAAGTGAGTGGACCCTCTAGAAGGTGTCCTATTCTATTGTGTATGTATTCGATTCAATTCGATTATTGAGTGTGTATGGGTTCAGTGCCTCTTCCCCGGAGAGCCCTAAAACCAATTTTTTACATGGCTCAAGGTGCAATATATTCTTTTCAATCTGTACAGCTCGCGTGGGAAGTCCCTCTGGGGATTCCCGTCTCCTTCCTATGGGAGGGTGGTGGGATGTAAAAATGTGAAAAATTTTAACCCCCGGCTGTGTAGACTGGGATACATACTGTTGGTGCTTCCTTCTTTTCTATTCAAAAAGTGTTGGAGTTAGGAAGCATCACACCCCTCTTGTCGTTCCCCTGGGCGCCTTGGGGATTCAATGACAGGTCTAAATAGCCTGTTCATTGATGGGGGTGTGTCCCGACGCACGTATAGTGCTAGCTCGCTGTAAACAGGCGACTGACTGGCACGCCTTGGTTGCTTGAGGTTAAAATGGCGTTTTTATAGAGCAACTGAGATGGAGGTTTTTCCTCTTCCGACGACCACATCCCACGACCTGGGTTGGTTGTCGACGGATTCTCGTTCATGTCTGGGGGATGATGACGGAATGGATCTGAACATATGTAGAGGGGTCTCACGCCCTGGGGGTGGGCCACCGGGCGCGGTTCGCCCGAACATCTGGGTGGCGCCTTCTTTTCATGTTAAGATCAACACGCATATCTGCCCTTTCTCCTGGAGTAGGCATGTCGGCGTGGTTAGGGCACGGGACTGGTTCTGGTCACGCTGGTCCGGATCAGTTGAACCCGTTGTCCGCCGGGGATGCAGATCTGCTGTTCTGGTACCCTGAGGGACTTGGGCTTTTTTCAGGGGGAAAAATGCCAGGTCGGTCCGGGTGTCACAGGGTTAAGCGCTATGGAGACCCTGGTTGGGTACGTTTTTACTCAGCACTGTCGTAATGGCTTACGGCCATGCCAACCTGTACACGCTCGATCTCGTCGGATCTCGGCCGCTACACAGGTTGGTCCTGGTTAGTACTTGGTTGGGAGACCGCCTGGGAATACCAAGTACGGTGTGCTTAGGGGCTGGTTCTCCATTCTTTTTCGCTCCTCTCTCACGCATGGCGAAGAGGGGCCTGTTGGGGTGGTCTTTCACCTCCTCTGGTGACCCTGTGCTTCCCGTATCGCCAGGCCCGGTCCGAAGTAATGTTTCGTCGACCCGTAGGCCTGGGTTAACCCTTTTTTGAAAACTGAAACACTTGTACTGCGGTATAGCCGGTGTATACCCGCAGGTGTGTTTTGGAGGTTTTTTTTGAGGGGTTATAGGAACAACCACCGCATTGGGTAACGCCAAGGTGGTTGATTCCCTGGTGTGTTGGAGCAGTGTCAACTCCCGGGTTCACCGTTTGAGGGTGCCCCTGCACGTTCATGACATCTGCCAATCGTGTCAGCCTTCTCTGCCTCAACCCCTCTGGGTGGGGTTTTTTGAAATGGAGGCTTGGTCATGCAACACCGCCAGCTTACGCTCCTTCCGCCGGGGCGGCTGTGTTCAGCTGTCCCCTCTGGCGCCTGTCTCGTCCGCAGTCTCCAGGCTAGGGTTAATAGCCTGTTGCCTGGTTTTTCCCCGGTGCGCTGCCTGCTTCCGTTGGTTAACCTTTTTTGTGTGCTTACGGCCATGCTGACTGCCTGTTGCAGGGTCAGTGTGCCAGGCGGTGTACTATTGGGGGGACGGGGCCCGCTCGGCTGAGGGGCCTTTGTCCGAATACGCTGGCGATGTGGGGGGCGGGGCAATACGTGCCCACCTGGTGGGGTCTTGATGCTGGCATCATGGACTTCTCCGGGCCCCCGTTCCAGGGGGTCCAGTCCCTTGGTGGGTCTGGGTCTTCCTTCGCGCTCCGCTGCTACGGCCTTGCCACGGGGTTGGGTTTGCCCTTGACCCCGTGATTCTGGGGGCAGTAACGAGGTTGTTTCCCTCCGTTCGTTCACGGGTGGCATGCGGGTTGTGCGTGTGTGTAGTCGTGGGGTCAAGCCACGGTTTGCTCACCCTGTGCGTTGAGTTGCTTGAGTGCCTCTTCGCACGGTCGGGTCCGTCGCCCGCCCAGTAAACCTCTAATAGGGGGGGTGCCCTCCATTAGGGAGGGTCGGGGGGGCTCGGCCCTCCCTGTTCTGTTGGTTGTGGGGGGCCTTCAGCGGGGTGTATTTGTCGGCCAGTGGCTCCGCTTGGCCTCCCTTTGTGCATGAGTGATGCCAAGCGGATCCCCTAATGATACAGAACGTTAGGTTATGACTATAACCAAGTTCTGTTAATTAGGGGTGACGCTTGGCATCCGACGGCCGCTGCAGCCCTTGACCTCACCTTGTGGTGAAAGCTTGGGAAGGAGGCGAGTGGGTGGCCCCACCCCTGCTTATATGGGTAAGCTGATAGGGGTGTGGTCAGACGAATATTGGGATTAAAGGTACATTTGTGGTCTTTATTCAGTGCGCGTGCACATATGCGAGATAGTGCATGAGTGATGCCAAGCGTCACCCCTAATTAACAAAACTTGGTTATAGTCATAACCTAACGTTATGTGGTTTTATGATAACCAGTCATGTGCCTGTTATGTGGTTTTATGATAACCAGTCATGTGCCTGTTATGTGGTTTTATGATAACCAGTCATGTGCCTGTTATGTGGTTTTATGATAACCAGTCATGTGTCTGTTATGTGGTTTTATGATAACCAGTCATGTGCCTGTTATGTGGTTTTATGATAACCAGTCATGTGTCTGTTATGTGGTTTTATGATAACCAGTCATGTGCCTGTTATGTGGTTTTATGATAACCAGTCATGTGCCTGTTATGTGGTTTTATGATAACAGTCATGTGTCTGTTATGTGGTTTTATGATAACCAGCCATGTGTCTGTTATGTGGTTTTATGATAACCAGTCATGTGCCTGTTATGTGTGGTTTTATGATAACCAGTCATGTGCCTGTTATGTGGTTTTATGATAACCAGTCATGTGCCTGTTATGTGGTTTTATGATAACAGTCATGTGTCTGTTATGTGGTTTTATGATAACCAGTCATGTGTCTGTTATGTGGTTTTATGATAACCAGTCATGCGGTACAAGAAGCCGCTTACACCAGAAATCGGTGTTTTAACAAGCACACTGGCACCACCCCGTATACAGCACTGACAGGAAAAAGGTGCGATCTAGCCAGGATGCACAAGTTTGGGTCAGTGTGTTATGCTTACCAACAGGACAGAGGAAAGCTCGAGTCCAGGTGTGAAAAAGGACTCTTTGTAGGGCATGACAAGGGCAGCCCCGCTTTTCTAGTCTACTATCCCGGTAAAGGGAAAGTGCAAAAACACAGGTTAGTGAAGTTTTGTTGACTGTCTGTCTGCATGTCTGTGCTCAGTACACTAGGCTGTGGTGTCTCTCTTTCATCACACCCTACTCTGGAGTCCAGCTCTGGCTCCTGTGTCTGTGTCTCGTTCTCACATGTTGTCTTTGTGACAAACTTCACTAACCTGTGTTTTATCTTTTCGGTGACCCTTTTTCTCCACATCGTCAACACGCCATCTCCGTCAGGGGTCCGGTCTTTATCTTTGGCGTTGCTCGGGCATTCATTACCCTTTCTCCCGCCTCTTCGGCGACCGGGTGTGTGTCTTCTGAGGCCTCGAAGTTCCGCAGCTTGGCCTTGAACTCCCCCAGCGACATCTCCGCTGAACTGTGTGAATGGTTTATAGTACATCTCCGGTAGTCCCCTCATAACCATCGCCATCATTAGTCCATCGCTCGGTGCTTCTCCTGCATTCTTGAGCGCCGTGATGATCTGTTCCGCCCTGATGACGTATTCAGTCACAGTCTCTGTGTTAGCTTTCTTCAGCACGGTCAACGTTATATACAGGGATAAAATCCGGGGCCTACCTCTGCCGATGTAGTGTTCTCTTAACACTATTAGACTCTCTCGGCCTTTGTCCTTTGTGTCCCGGAATATCAGCCCCAAGCTTGTGTTGTCTAGGAGTGGTGCTAACTCGCAGTATGCGTCAGCATTCAGCTGTGTATCCAGGGCTTGCGCGGCCGCCGTTATTTCTCCCGTGGGGGCCGTCAAGATGGTTTCCTTCAGCCCCACTCCGTGCATACAGCACAACATTCGCTCTTCCCAGAGCTCGTATTCTTCTGCCCTTCCGTTAAACAAGGGCCACTTGCTCCTTCCTCTTGTCGCCATCTTTTGATGGTAGCGTAGCTTAGCTGCCCATTAGCTTAGCTTTAGTCACGCGGTGCTCCCGCTGCTAACCTAGCCTATACTTTCAGCTAACTAGCTACCCTTATTATTTTGCTCTACCGTGATCTGGGCCCATAACCTGTTTACAGAGTCACCTGGGGAGCAACAATAATATGGTCATGACGACAAGGTCCTTCTTTAGCCTTTAACCGCCGTGGTTTATTTACATTGCACACAAGTACCACGAGACCTTCTCTCTGTGAGAGGTAGATAGGAAGAGAAAGAGGGGGAGGGAACATTCCCTTTTATACCCTCTACCTGACGTCAACCACAACAGCTGCGTCTCCTTACGCCTATAGCGTCCTCTTGTGGAACAGTTAAGCAGTTACATATAGGGTTGCCACCCGTCCCTTAAAATACGGAATCGTCCCGTAATTGGAAACTAAAAGACGCAATCCGTATTGAACTGATACGGGACGCCCTTCGTCCCGTATTTTAAGGTTGCCAGTTTAGTGAGAGAAATGAGCCAGCCGACCTACAAAAACAAGCAAAAGTGTGTCCAAAAGTTGTGGAAAATAAACAGACATGGCAACTCGGGTATGGTGGGCGTGCGCTCAGCAGCTCACCGACCAATGAGAATTAGCGCTTTCACGTTGCTAGGAAGAGTTCTGTGCCGGTGTGCCAATCAGAGAGTCTGTGCGCTGCGTGATTTATTTTCGAAGTCGCTTTGAAATGATTGTCTACAGCAGACACTGTGACTCCACCGCGTCCTAAAAAGACAAAACGCCTCCAGAAGTACAGACCTGAGTGGGACGAGGCAAACCTCTGGCGTGATAGTCAGTGGAGATGTTTACAAAGCAAACTGCAAAGTATGTAGGTAGGCGTGTGTTTTCTGTGGCGCATTGTGGACTGACTGACATCAGACAGCATGCAAGGAGAACAACATTCCTGAAATATCAGAACGCAAAGGACACAAGCACAGGTTTCACAGTTCTTCATGACTGAAACATCTCCTGAGATTGATTCGGTATGGGATATTACATCTTATTTATCTGGTTGTGTTTTTAACTAGATGTCAGTATTTCTATTTACCTGCCCTGGCAGCCCGGAGCCTACTCTTCTTTGCACTTTATTTTTTATTAATCTTTTAATTTGGGTCACACAAGTGTTTCATTTTAATATAAATTGTCCTCTTTCAGTAAAAGTGTTCCCAGGCTTTGTTTTTACAGCACTTTATATGCATACAGTATTATGCTCAAGTTGAGGCTATAGTTCAGCCAATTTATTTAAACAATGTTAAATGCAAATAAAGCACTTTAAAATGCTATGACTAAATGCTTTCTTGACTATATATAGTAACTGTTCCAAAATGCATAGATTTCTATGTATTTTAGGGGTTTGGGGGGCTAGCTCTTTTTAATATAAATGTCATAGATTGTTTTATTTAGATTTCATAGATTTATATGCATTTCAGGAGTTTGGGGGGCTGGCTACCCAAAATAATTAAATAACATAACCCTAACCCTAAAACCGAAATAAAGTAAAAAAAAAAAAATAGTGACAAAATCCTGCCATTTTCGCCCAAAAAACGCCCCAAAACCGGCTACGCACACGCTCGATGATAGGTGTCCCTTATTTCTACTGGTCAAAGGTGGCAACCCTAGTTACATACAATCATTTTTTTTATCCACTTTTTCTCCTATTTTTTTTTCTGTGTTTTCTCCCATCCCAATTTCGTATATCAACCAATTCAACCCTCCCCTGTCACGAATGCTGTTTCTTGCCTCCCACAAGCCGGCTGCAATGTGGACTAAGTCATACATAGCACAAGTCCCCTCCGGTACTTGAGGTAACAGCAGTCGCATCTTTTCACCTGCGCAGCTCGATCTCTCAGTGGCGAGGAGTAACGCGTGGGAGGCTCACGCTGCCCCCGACACTTCCTGATTTTACTGCGCAGGCGCACCAACCGACCTGTAGGAGTCGCTGTCCACGACGCCCGATCCCCACCCATCAGTTTCCCACCCCCTAATACGGCCAATGTGTATTAGTACGGACGACCAGCTAAACTGAAAGCAAATGTGGAGCGCTGGGCTCGAACAGGCGAGCCCAGCGTCTCCAGATTTCGTGGCGAGCGCCTTGCCCACTACGCCACGTAGCCGCCCAGTTACATACAATCATATTAACACATATACACATAACACATTCCATTCGTAGAGGCAATTAGACACTGTCTTTAGTCTGTCCTTATGCAAGGGAACATTTATGCGCATGCGCGGGAGCGCGCGTGCACGTGGCGTCATTAGCGGGCGTGCAACCAGTGTTGATATGAGGAACGCAACACTGGGTTGCGTCTATATTAATCCCAGCCGAAAAGTGCAAGAGCGCTTCCGCATTTTGCCCTGATTGGCCCCGGTAACGCCCTCCAAATGCGCATTTTCTTTTTCCCCGCTCAGACGCCGAAATGGAATACATGTATATTATCGCGACGCCGACCAGATTCACTCGCAACGCCATAACGTTATTTCCCTGTACATTGCAACGTTAACACAACGCAGCTGTCAACTGTACTTTACATATTATCCAAACGAGGACCACATAACGCCATAACACGCCATAACGTTATTTCCCTGTACATTGCAACGTTAACACAACGCAGCTGTCAACTGTACTTTACATATTATCCAAACGAGGACCACATAACGCCATAACGTTATTTCGCTGTACATTGTAATGTTACATATTATCATTAACACAACGCAGCTGTCAACTGTACTTTCATAAGTAACGCCATAACGTTATTTTGCTGTACATTAACACAACGCAGCTGTCAACTTTACTTTGTAACGTTATGTTATTTCGGGCATTCATAACGTTATTTCGCGCAACTGTACATTGTAGCCCAGCTGTCAACTGTACATTGTAACATGCAACTGTACTTTGTAACGTTAACACAACGCAGCTGATTGATTGATTGATTGAAAAGTTTATTAACAGATTGCAGAATGGGTACAGTACAGTACAGCTCAAAACATACAATTACCAAAGTAAACAAACCCTGGTCACACAATACAGCAATTACAATTAAAACTCATAGTTACATGTTGTCTAGTCAATGTATTGTACTGTACCCATTCTGCAATCTGTTAATAAAGTTTTCAATCAATCAATCAATCAATCAATCAATGTAGTCCTTGTATCAAGAAGTCAATCAACCAGTCTCCTTAATTTCTTATTGTTTCTGGTGGTGGAGACTGGCGTGGCTGAATAGCAGTAGCAGTGATCGCCTGCTGCGTCCATCGCGTATATATATACCGTATTAGCGCTTTAATATGGCTTCTGTGATTAATGTGATTGACCAGCGTTAATGTGATTGACCCAATATAATAATAATAATATGAACCAAAGGCTTTAATATGGCGCGTTCTGGCATCTGTGATTAACCGTGTTGAATGGGGGTCTGAACCAAGCGAGGACCTCATGCGCATGCGCGGCGAGCACCTGGGCGAAGGAAAAGGAAATGCGCATTGCTTACCGGCGAATGAGGAAGAATGCGGAAGCGCTCTTGCACTCTTCGGCTGGGATTAATATAGACGCCACTGGGTTAGGGTTATGGCAGAGCCGTAAGAGTTCCGACACTCCCACCCACTTGGTTGTTATCGTGGAATGCGGAAGTAAAGCGCCTCAGGGGGGGTCCGTAGTTCAAGTCTCAGCTCAACGCCATGCATTTTCATTGTTGCCGAGTGGCACTCGCTGGTAAGTTTACTTTACTTTTACTACTTTGTACATTTTAACGCATTAGCAGACCACTCATGGATTTAGTCAATATTGGTATTTTATGTAGCAAGCTTTAGTTAATGTTGATCGTAAGTTAATAGCTTGTTAGATTCTAAATGCAGTTAAGAACGTTACCATACTGACGTTGGCTGGCCTACGCCTAACGTTATATTTACCAAATTATTTGCAGTTATTATATTGGTGTTCATTAGTTTATCATTGTTTATTAGATTTATTGTTAAAGTGAGCAACACGAGATAGACTGGTCTTCATATAAGGTACAGTAAGGTTATAATATATAGACAATAACACATGACACTAGATAGACTGGTCTTCATATAAGGTACAGTAAGGTTATAATATATAGACAATAACACATGACACTAGATAGACTGGTCTTCATATAAGGTACAGTAAGGTTATAATATATAGACAATAACACATGACACTAGATAGACTGGTCTTCATATAAGGTACAGTAAGGTTATAATATATAGACAATAACACATGACACTAGATAGACTGGTCTTCATATAAGGTACAGTAAGGTTATAATATATAGACAATGACACATGACACTAGATAGACTGGTCTTCATATAAGGTACAGTAAGGTTATAATATATAGACAATAACACATGACACTAGATAGACTGGTCTTCATATAAGGTACAGTAAGGTTATAATATATAGACAATAACACATGACACTAGATAGACTGGTCTTCATATAAGGTACAGTAAGGTTATAATATATAGACAATAACACATGACACTAGATAGACTGGTCTTCATATAAGGTACAGTAAGGTTATAATATATAGACAATAACACATGACACTAGATAGACTGGTCTTCATATAAGGTACAGTAAGGTTATAATATATAGGCTGTAACTGAGGGGTACAATTCCCTGACTGTATTGAGAGTATGGTATCATTAAACCACTACTTAGTTATGTACTTTAATTACTGGCCATACAGTACACGGTATATATGGTGAACACCCACACAATAACACGGCTTAACAAAGAAAGTCATATTTAGAAGTATTTATTAGCAGAGCAGCAATAGTAGATTACAATATTGAGAATTATGAATTGCGCTTATATGGCGAAGAACACTTAAGTAGGTCAAGAGCGTAAGTCCATGAGCATATTAAGATGGGTATAATTAATACCACCTGTAGCATAAGAATTATATAAGGCACACTCGTAGTCAGCTGGAGATACTAAGGGGGTTCCCTCCGGTTGTAAGCCAGCAGGGGAGAGGAATTGTCGGGAGCAAAAGTCTGGATCAACGAGGAATAAAGACACTCCAGATACAGGAGACGGTGCAATAATCCCTTGGTCCGTAGACAAAGCAACAGCTATACTCCGGTATGCATGGCAGCATGGATGAAAGCTAGCCAGCCTCTGTGGGTCCTAGAGGCGGGCTCGACGGTGCTCCTCACAGGGTAGATCCCACACAGCAGTGGGGTAGACGGTTCTCTGCTCCAGCAGCCACAGTACCAAAGCAATATAATCCAGCCGGAAAAGGCTCTGCATTCGTCGGTGTAGGTTCTCCGGTGTACATATCCACACGGTTCTCGTCTAGGACTCCACGGATGGCGGCACGAGGTTAGGCCGCCCAGCCTGGATAAGTGCACTAGCTCGGTACGACGAACCGGTGGTAATGCTGGTCACTGTAGAACGGTAGCCGCACGATACACTATAAATAATAGACTATTACTTTATAATAGAATAAGTCGAACTCGACGATACAGCGTTAAACTCTGACACTTTAGCTATCAATTCGCACGCGGTTCTCAAGGCTCTATTTAGGGGCAAAAAGGGCCCACTTCACAGCACGTTGTATCGTGGTGAAGGCTTCAACTTGTTGGGTCAACTAACTGCTGTATCCACCTGCGACGTATTTATACGTAAGGTGAATAATCTAGTGCCAACCTCAGTTCTGTCTCGTATTACTGCGCAAACCTGGGCATGTTGAGACATGTCTTAGCGGTGGCTTTGAACTCGACATTGGGGGTATGGCCGTTGGCGCCTAGGGGGTCGCTGTCCAATAGGAGAACGAATATTATGGCCTGGCCTGTACCTAGGTAAAGGGATATTCCGTGTATATGTACAAAGAATATACAAGGGATATCAGACGATATACAAATATTATACAATATATCTCAAGTAATAAATATATATATTCGGTTTAATCTGACCCTTTGTAACAGCCGCCTCCTAATTAGTCTGCACCTAATTAGATAAGCAGAGACAGATTAACCGTCCTGGCCACTACTCAATGTCCGTTGTGAGGAGTAGGGCAATTCACAAAGTCAGTGGGTCATGGTCGTCATCAAGGGAATCAGGTAGCCTTGGCAACTCTATCAGCCTCGCCACGGGTCGGGTGTATGTCCGTCCCTGGACGAGCACTTCTGCCGCTCTGACCTTTCCGTCGGCACCAGTGATCACTTTGCTTACGCGGCCGGCCGGCCACATAGCTCGGGGTAGTGACTGGTCTATAATCATGACGACTGTGCCCTCCGTCAAATTGTCTCTTTCTTTTACCCATTTCTGGCGGGTCTGTAGAGACGGTAGATAGTGGAGGAGGAAACTGTTCCAAAACTTGTCAGCCAATACTTGACTGTACCTCCACATTCTTCGGCCGTTCGCTTCCTCAGGTCTGTACACTGTCTGTGGGAGCGCGGGGTCCAGCCGCCCCATCAAGAGAGTGTTGGGGGTGACTGGGTCGACATCTGCTACATCACTTGAGACGTAACCGAGGGGCTTTGAGTTCAATACTCCCTCGATCTCCGTGAGGACTGTCGTGAGGACTTCTTCCGCCACGGTCTGGGCCCCAAGCACGGCGTACAGGGCTGTCTTTATTGAACGTACTTCTCGTTCCCAAGTTCCCCCGAAGTGAGGGGCGTTCGGGGGGTTAAACTGGAAATCAATCTGAGAGGGAGCGAGGTGGGTCTTAAGTTCTGGGCCCATAGCTTGGAAGCTCTCTCTCAGCTCTCTTTCTCCGCCTTTGAAGTTTGTCCCGTGATCAGACAATAATATAGACGGTTTTCCTTTCCGCGCTGTGAATCTCCGGAAGGCCATAAGGAATGAATCCGTACTCATGGTTGGAAGGAGTTCTATGTGTATCGCTCGGGTGGTCATGCATTTGAATACAATACCCCACCTCTTCTCCGTCCCTCTTCCTTTCTTCACATACAGCGGGCCGAAGCAGTCCATACCGGTGGAGTGAAAGGGCTTGTCGCCGAGTCGGAGGCGACAGGGGGGTAGGTCAGCCATCCTGGGTATACTGGGCTGTGCTCGCCACTTGCGACAGTCTAGACAGGTCTGCTGGAAGCGTCGTACTGCTTCTCTTCCTTGCAGTATCCAATAGCGACGTCTGATCTCAGCGAAGACTCTCTCTGCCCCAGCGTGGTGCACGTCCTCGTCGTATTTCTTTATGATGAGCTCTGTGACCTTGTGTCGGCTGTTGAGAACTATCGGGAACTTGACGTCATCCGTTAAGTCCGGGGCCCTTCTCAGACGACCACCCACTCTGATGAGATTATGGGCGTCGCGCTCAGGGGCCAAGTGGAGCAGTCTGCTGTCTGACGGGACTGGCTTTGATCCCTGCAGACAGTCTAGCTCGTCGGGGAACGAGTCTCTTTGGGCTCGCTGTAGCAGAAGGAGTTCTGCTTCTTCGTAATTAGCTGCATTAATGTCAGTAGTGGAGGGAACCTCAGGGTGGTGCCACAGGAATGTCTTTAACTGCGCACTCTCAAGGGTGGGGCAGTCGTCTATGTTGGGGTCTGTGGGGACTGGTGTGTGCGTCAACCCACAGAACATAGATTTCTTCATCTCTGCCTCCTCTTGACTAGCCTCCCGTGGGGTGGGGTTAGGCCACTCTTCTTCCGGGAGCTTGAGGAACTCGGGACCGTCACTATAGATATTGTGACGTGTGAGGTCATCCAGGGACATTCCCCGTGTGATGACATCTGCTGGGTTCTGTTTTGTGTCCACGTACCTCCAGCATGCTGATTCTGTTAAATCTTGGATCTCTGTGATTCTGACTCCCACGAAGACCTTGTATCTACACGAATCGGACTGGATCCATGTGAGTATGGTCATGGAGTCTGACCACAGGATTGTTCTTTGCACCGGGATGGTGAGTTCACGTTGGATTAACGTGGCGAGTTGCGCTCCTACTAGGGCTGCGCAGAGCTCTAGACGCGGGATCGATTGTTGCTTGCGGGGGGCTATTCTTGAACGAGCCAGGATGAAGGCGGTATGTATTTCTCCTCCCTCCTCTCGGGCCCGCAAGTAGGCCACCGAACCGTAGGCTACTTCGGAGGCGTCGCTGAAGACGTGCAGGTCCATCTGACACGTCTCCAGCCGCACTGTGGGTGGGAAGTAGCTGCGGCGTATGTTGACACCTGGGAGCGAGCTGAGTTCTGTTTCCCACTCTCTCCATGTGGAAGCAAGGTGGTCGGGTATGGGGTCGTCCCAGCCCTGGTCCTTGTCCCACAGCTCTCGTACAATCATCTTTGCCCTGGTGGTGTAAGGTAGAATACATCCCAACGGGTCATATTGTCTGGCGAGTGTTCTGTATACACTCCGTCTGGTGGTCGGTAGTGAAATCGACCTTCCCTGCTCCTTGGTCAGGGGTGTGTGTCTATAATGGAGCGAGTCTGTTTTGAAGCGCCAGACTAGTCCTAATGTCATTTCTTGGGCTTCACCTGGGATGGTCGCCATCCAGGTCTTGCTGCTTGCTGCCTTGTCCTCTGGGGAGAGGCTGCGCAGTACTTGAGGGTCGCTGCTGGCCCACTGCCGGAGATCAAAGCCGCCTTTGATCAGGGAGGCGCGGAGCTTGAGTAGGAGGGCCTCGGCCTCTTCTGGCGTCGAGACGCTTTGCAGACAGTTGTCCACATAGAAACTCTTCTCTACACTTTGTCGGACCTCCTCGTCAGCTGCTGGGTCCTCTGCGACATGTTTTTGCAGTGCGAACGTAGCACAGCATGGGCTGCATGTGGTTCCGAAAGGGAGGACTTCCCATTGATAGATGGATGGTTGCTCATCCCCGATCCTCTCTCTCCATAAGAACCGCAGCAGGGGCTTGTCCTCTTCCACTAGTCGCACCTGCAGGAACATACCTTTGATGTCGCCGCTGATGGCCACCTTGTTCTGGCGGAAACGTAGCAACACGCCTAGTAGAGAGGGGCCGAGTGTTGGGCCGGGCAAGAGTTCTTTATTCAGATTTTGTAATCCGATCTGGTAGCTGCAGTTAAACACAATACAATCCTTGCCGTTGTGGTGGACCTTGTGGTGGGGCACGTACCATGATTCGGTCGTCTGATCGGCCTCTTGAATGTCAATTCTCTTTATGTGTCCCGCTGTGATTAGCTTGTCAATCTCAGCGCGGTACACAGTGGCTTGAGCGGGGTTCAGTAGATATCGCTCCGTCGCTTCTTTTGAGGCGTGGAAGGTGGGCATACCCTCTCGCCTCAAGAGTGGAGTTGCGTATCTCATCACTCCATTGACTTTGACTCTCTTTGTCCCCTGCTCGAGGAGGGCTATGGCATAAATGTCTTCCTTGGAACGAATGTGTTTCTTTTCGTTCTTAAAGGGCATTGTCTCTAGTGTCCATAGCCTCTCGACGTGCTGTAAGAGGGTGGTGTCTTCTTCTGTCACTCTGGAGTGGAGGCAGCGAGTGGCTGCTGGTCGGTTGGGAGACCTGGAGAGGGGGCCTTGTAGTGTCCATCCTAGGCGGGTCTCGACTGCTGCTAGACAGCCTCTGGGCCCAATGTGGACCCGGTCCGTCAGGACGATGAGGTGTGCATGGTCGGATCCTATGAGCAGGGTCGGGGTGGCGCCGTCTATGAGCGGTATAGGTAGTTGACGCAGTTGCACGTATTTTTCCATCAGCTTGGAGATGGGGTAGGTGTACCGCGACAGGCCTATGTCTTGGCTGGTGAAAGCGTTAGTGATCCTATACCGTCTCTCTGGCTGCCCGCTTGCTGCGATAGTGAAGGAGACGTTCTCACCCTTTATTGTCTTCAGGTCTCTTCTTATAGTACGAATCGTCATCGTTTCTTCGCTCCCCCGCAGACCCAGCTGGGCTGCAGCGGATGCGAGGAGGAGAGTCTTTTCTGACCCGTCGTCAAGGACGGCGTAAGTGTCCATGACCTTGTCCTCGTAGCTTAATGTCACTCGGACCACCTTCAAGAGCACTCGGGAGCTCCCGCTGCTGGCGGGGTCAATATACATGACGCTTGCTTACTCTGGTGCTGCTTGGGGGTGCGGGTTTCTTCCTGTTGCTGTCATGCAAGACGTCCAAGTGGGCGCCGTCACACCGGCTGCACCTCTTCTTCAAGCGGCACTCGGCTGCCATATGGCTGCGCGCACAGCGGTAACAGCGGCGGTTGGACTTTATCCATTGACTCACCTCGTCGGCGGTCATCTTCTTGAAAGTGTCACATTGTGACAGCCAATGTTCTTTCTCGCAGTACTGGCATACAATCTTCCACTTCTCTTTCGTCGAGGGGGTGCTGTGGTTCTTGTTCCGCGGTACTGATTCGGCTTGGTGCATGACGGTCACCAGCCTGCGGTTATCGTTGGATCTCCGAGGTCCATCTCTGGGGCTTGGTCCACTCCGCACGAACGTATCCAGTCGTAGGCTGCTGACTTCTCTCGCGAGGAAGTCGGCCAGGTCTAGGAGGGATGGCTCGGGACCGTTGGGATCACGGTGGTCTCTTTGCCGCCTGAAGCGCTCTTGTCGGGCGGGAGGAAGCTTCTCTAATATCCTTTCTACATTAGAGTTAGCGTACAGTTCGTGTCTACCCTTTTCCTTTTGTGCCCCCAGCATCCCTACCAGGGATTGTACCTTGATAGAGAGGTCATCCAATGAGCGATTGTCTGTGGCTGGGGGGAGACGGTCAATATTCCTTATCTCTTGTATCACGTAGTCCCATATGCGTCCATAACGTTGGTCGAGGGCCACTAGAGCCGCGGTGTATGGGGTACTTGAGTTGGAATATGCCAGCGCTATATTATGCGCTCTGGGCACCTTCAGGTGCTTGAGGAGGATAGCATATTTGTACGTCTCATCGGGGACGTCGGACATCATAGTCTCTAAGCACATCCGTAGTTCCGTGTACTGTGCTCTGTCCTCGTGTGTAAAATCCGGGAACGTCGGTGTGCCAAGGTACGATGCCATGGATGGCTGGCACATCGGTGAGCGTTGGGGGAGAGGCCTCCTGGGCGAGTCTCCCCGTACGTGTCATCGTGGGCTGGTACTTGGTGGGTACCAAAGCCCGGGTACCCAGGTGCTGTTCCTCGGGGCTGTTGGCCGGGCTCCGGGTCGCTTGGTCGGGTAGGGGAAGGTGCCCTAGACCCTTGTCTTGACGATGCCCTGGAGCTCCGTGCGGAGAGAGGGGGTGTCGCCCTGGCAATCAATTGCTCCATTATCTGCGCTTGTAGTCGGTCGCGCTCTGCTTCGCGCTTGATGTGAGCGAGGTTGCGCTCTGCTTCGCGCTGGGCTTGGGCTGCGTCGCGCTGTGCATTGGCGGCGTCGCGCTGTGCATCGGCGGCGGCGCGCTGGGCATCGGCGCGGTCTCTTTCAATATTCTCTTCCGTCTGGAGGCGTCTGGTCTCCAGGCGTATGCGGTCGTCTTCACTCCTTTGCTGCGCCTGGAAGCGCTCTCGCTGGGTCGCAGAGTGTTCGCGTTCACTAAGGGCTTGCGCTTGGAGTTGCGTGTGAAGGCGCTCTCTTTGGTCTGCAGATTGTTCGCGCTCACTCAGTTGTTGAGCCTGCAGGCGTTCTCTTTCCATGGTAGAGTGTTCGCGCTCACATAGCTGTTGCGCCCGGAGGCGCTCTTGTTCCATGGAAGAATGTTCGCGCTCGCTAAGCGTCTGTGCTTGGAGTCGATCGCGTTCAGTGGAGGCTGCCAGGGTGGCGATGAATGCCTGCGCCAGCATCTTGTCCGCCTCGCTGGGGGAAGACACTGATGGAGGTGATCGGCTTCTGACAGTGCTCGTTGGAGATCCGTTCTCCTGGCGCGCTCCGAGGAGGTCTATCTCCTGGGCGCGCTTCTCTTCTGGTAGTGGGTCGGGTTCCGTCCCTGGAGCGCTTTCTTTATCCTGGAGCTCTCCGGGGACCGTCCCGTTGACGTTGTCGGGGGGTATAGTCATGTCATGTCCCTCCTGGTCCCCCCCGTGAGCTTGGTCAGTTACGTTAGAACCCACTAGGGTCTCTACTGGCAAGGTCGCCTGGTCGTTAGGGTTTGACATGCTTTTACTATCCGCTTTTTCCGCATTTAACGTCTGTATAAAGCTAGGTATTAGACTGGCAGCGTAGTCCTCTAGGTAAGGAGGTGGCTGACGTCTGCGCTGCGGGCGTTCTAGCTTAGGAGAGCCGTTTGTGGAGTGTTCACCGCTGGCCATGGTTAATATCAATATTATATTTAGATATTACACTGATATTCCTCTGGCTCGAAGGACCAATTGTAACTGAGGGGTACAATTCCCTGACTGTATTGAGAGTATGGTATCATTAAACCACTACTTAGTTATGTACTTTAATTACTGGCCATACAGTACACGGTATATATGGTGAACACCCACACAATAACACGGCTTAACAAAGAAAGTCATATTTAGAAGTATTTATTAGCAGAGCAGCAATAGTAGATTACAATATTGAGAATTATGAATTGCGCTTATATGGCGAAGAACACTTAAGTAGGTCAAGAGCGTAAGTCCATGAGCATATTAAGATGGGTATAATTAATACCACCTGTAGCATAAGAATTATATAAGGCACACTCGTAGTCAGCTGGAGATACTAAGGGGGTTCCCTCCGGTTGTAAGCCAGCAGGGGAGAGGAATTGTCGGGAGCAAAAGTCTGGATCAACGAGGAATAAAGAGACTCCAGATACAGGAGACGGTGCAATAATCCCTTGGTCCGTAGACAAAGCAACAGCTATACTCCGGTATGCATGGCAGCATGGATGAAAGCTAGCCAGCCTCTGTGGGTCCTAGAGGCGGGCTCGACGGTGCTCCTCACAGGGTAGATCCCACACAGCAGTGGGGTAGACGGTTCTCTGCTCCAGCAGCCACAGTACCAAAGCAATATAATCCAGCCGGAAAAGGCTCTGCATTCGTCGGTGTAGGTTCTCCGGTGTACATATCCACACGGTTCTCGTCTAGGACTCCACGGATGGCGGCACGAGGTTAGGCCGCCCAGCCTGGATAAGTGCACTAGCTCGGTACGACGAACCAGTGGTAATGCTGGTCACTGTAGAACGGTAGCCGCACGATACACTATAAATAATAGACTATTACTTTATAATAGAATAAGTCGAACTCGACGATACAGCGTTAAACTCTGACACTTTAGCTATCAATTCGCACGCGGTTCTCAAGGCTCTATTTAGGGGCAAAAAGGGCCCACTTCACAGCACGTTGTATCGTGGTGAATGCTTCAACTTGTTGGGTCAACTAACTGCTGTATCCACCTGCGACGTATTTATACGTAAGGTGAATAATCTAGTGCCAACCTCAGTTCTGTCTCGTATTACTGCGCAAACCTGGGCATGTTGAGACATGTCTTAGCGGTGGCTTTGAACTCGACATTGGGGGTATGGCCGTTGGCGCCTAGGGGGTCGCTGTCCAATAGGAGAACGAATATTATGGCCTGGCCTGTACCTAGGTAAAGGGATATTCCGTGTATATGTACAAAGAATATACAAGGGATATCAGACGATATACAAATATTATACAATATATCTCAAGTAATAAATATATATTCGGTTTAATCTGACCCTTTGTAACATAGGCAATAACACATGACACTAGATAGACTGGTCTTCATATAAGGTACAGTAAGGTTATAATATATAGACAATAACACATGACACTAGATAGACTGGTCTTTATATAAGGTACAGTAAGGTTACATAATATAATATATAGACAATAACACAGTGGATACAGACCTGTCTGGCTCTCCTCTCGTGGTCTTGACTCTAATGAGAGACGTGTCCCAGTCATTTGGAGTTGTGAGGTTGATTATTATTAGTAGTAATGTAGTTTGTATATTATTAGTAGATATGTAGGTTGTATATTATTAGTAGAAATGTACAGTCTCCTCCCCACCGTATGTATATTTCTCTCCCACCCACCCCCTCCTAATGTACAGTCCCCTCCCCATCATATGTATATACTCTGTCAGGATCTATGGGTAACAGTACTGTATATTTGAATACCGTTTATGTCACAAATGTATCAGTGCTAAATACCTGTATGTCCCTATGCCATAAATGTCATGTATGTTGTGTATGTCATAAATGTCAATATGAATTGAAAATGGGGGACCCTGATGTAAGGTACATTTTATTTATATAGTGCTTTTCCAGATTAAAATCACAAAGTGCTTTACAGGCAGTAAAAGGTTAATCAGAATAGAATAACCACACATGTTACATCACATACAAGATTGTAGAATACTTCAAAAATAAATGAAGTAAAATACAATCACACATACACACGTTATACCACATACATGATCAATTAAAAGCCTCACTGTATAAAAAGGTTTTTAGACCTTGTTTAAAAGACTGCACACTAACAGCAGACCTGATTTCATAAGGTAGCTGATTCCATAGCTTGGGTGCTACGAAGCCCGGTCACCCTTGGTTTTCAGTTTGGTCCGGGGGACGACGAGCTCTCCTTGGTCGGAGGAGCGGAGAGCCCTATTAGGGCAGTAAGGGGTTATAAGCTCAGCAATGTAGCTTGGGGCTTCACCCTTTAAAGCCTTGTAGGTGGTGAGCTCAATTTTAAAAATAAAAATGTAAACAAGACAAACGTCTTTCTCTGGTCTGCATCCCCTTAACAATTGTGTGTATTGAGCCGTACTGTATTGTACCCATTCTGCAACCTGTTAAATAAAGTTTTCATTAATTCCAGGAGCCATGCTGTTGTCTGGTAAGATGGAGGTCGTTGTTCCTGCTCCACCATGAATTTCAGGCCAGCACTTGTTGCAAAGAACCCGGACACATTGAACCTGTTGTGGAATATTTTAAATGAGTCAAACAGTGAAACTGTAGAAATTCAGATGAGTCAAATTGTATCAAAAATAGAATAGTTTATTATCTGTTTTTATGGCCATAGAAAGATTATGCACAAGATGTGTGTTGTTGTAGAGTGCATGAGCAACTCCATAACTCTATCTCCCTGTTTTGTTTTCTAGGATAAATTACCACTATAATGACGTGCATGTGTCCAGTCTGAGGTGAGCAGCAGTCGTGACAGAAAGGCCCTAGCACTACAAACAACAGGAGTGGAAGACTGGACCTCTACATGGACATAATTATTATAGGCCTATAATAATAAAAAAATTGTGGAATGCAATTGGTTGCTTTGTATATTTTGTACTGTTGACCAAACTTCTTTCTTGGCTTAATTGAGTAGTATCAATGGTTACAGTATGAAAAATGTAAATGCTAAGAAATGCAGAGTAAACAGCTTGAGGTATGATATTCACTGCATTTCCATATTCACTTTGTGCATGTATGAATGTCTTATAGATAGCATTAAGATGTGTGTATTTATGACCATAGAAGCACAAGAAAAATATGAATGCATACATACTGTAAATGTTACAGTATGTAACGTTAGCCTATGCAAATAATATTTTTTGTAACTTATCCAAGGTTATGGGACAGTCCACAGAAAAACTGACTAATGCTGTCTCTCTGCCACTCCCCTGAAATGCTATTATATATATTGAATATAAAGTGTTGTCAACATATAACTGTAATGTGGTCTGATTAATACAATTATGCTTGAGTGTTTAACAACTGCCGTGATATGGCTAATGTAAAAGAATAGTCATCATGACAGTAGCTATAGTAACATTCGAAATTGCCGTCATCGCCTAGTGATATAATGTAAATATTAAAGTAGCAGATATGTAAATGATATATCGCAACAGTGATCAATGCACATTGTATTAATAAGTACCAAAAATTGCTGTAACAGTAGTAGCAGAGCCGTATAATTAGTTCTGCCGTTCTGTACCGTTGAAATCAAGTTGACAGGAAGCCAAATTGGAACTACAGGTAGCTACGTGAGCATAGGCGGCGCGTATATAAGGCCAGGGGAGGCTATGCCGACCCAGTCTGCGCATTATTATAGGCAGCCTAGGCTACGATATTGTGTGTGTGTGTGGGCTGCTGCAGCCCGGTGGTGACAATACGCAAAGGGTCGGCCAACCAAGGTGTCAATGGCAGTAGGTGTGGTGGCCGTTTAACATTCCAGACTGCGGGCAGTAACCAATCACGCCGCATCACCAAACTAACCGATGCCAGTCTGGTCTTCAAAACCCTCCAAGGTCTAGCCCCACCCCCACTTTCCGATTGTTCACCTCCAGGTTCGCGTGTAGTCTTTTACCAACAAACTTGCAGTTCCGCGTTCGGGTTCAGAACTGTTGTACCGGGTGGCGTCTATTCGCATCCTAACACTAATTTCCATTAAGGACAAGTACATTTAGCAAATCAGCCCTCTCCGTGAGAGCTGCCAAGACCTGGAACTCCATTCCAAGTTACATGCCGCCTGGATCACCTGAGGCCAAGGGCTTGCTCTACGAGGGCATGATGAGACTGAGTCAGAGTTAATCAAACCGTGGAAACTTTTTAGAGCTACTATGTACATTGTTTTCAAAGCATGATGAGATCCAAATTATGGAAAACGTTTCCTTCATTGCCGTCGGCACCGCAACTTGTGAGCCTTTCCCAATGAGGCGCATCCGAAACTTTTGCTGCATTAAGGTAAGACAATGGTTAATCATATTGGATGCCTTCATTTGAACAATTAATTTGCACTATATGAAATGAGTGGGGCTCGCTGTAGTAGCCTAGATGTGGGTGTGACATCAGAACCTGGACAGCACCGTTTGCGTGCAAGCAAAAAAGAAAAATGTTGCGCGCTACGTGCGAGTTTCATCCGATCTATAGCCTACCCCAGGGCTATTCAACTAAATTGTTCAGGGGGCCACATTGTCAGAAACCCAAGGGGCCAGGGGCCGGACTGCCACGGCGCCTCCCCGTGATATGAATATATGTACACTTGACACAACACGCAACCACATTTTCACAACTTTTATTTAAAGGGGAACTATTTTACTATTTCTTTCACTATTTGGGCACTTTTACACAATTCCTGTGGGTTTATGGAACACCTCTGTAATTTTTATTTTTATTTTAATTCATTGTTTTGTATTTCTAATCAAGTACTCAAAAACAGCATTTTTCTACCTCAAGATCTTAAGCCGTTTTGAGCCTGGGCTCCAACCACAGTGGGAACTGTGTGGAAACTCAGCTGATTATCATGCAGCAGTGTCTCTCTGACATCACAAATCAGCACATTTTCAGATGACTCAGTTCAGTGAGGGTGAATATTGTGAGAGGAGAATTGGAAGAATGCGCCAATATGAGAATTAGAGACATAGATCATATTAATATAAGTCCACATAGCTAGGAAACAATGCTAAACACTGAAAAAGGCCATTTATAAGATAGTTCCCCTTTAACTACATTGCAAAAGTAGTATACTTTTCAAAAAAGTGCTTCATTTATGTGCCACATCTGCAACATCTCCTGCAGAAAGTGCTTCATTTATGACTGTGCAACAACTGCAACATCTCCTCTTCAACATTTCAATATAAAAATAAAATAAAAAACAAACAAGTGCATGATGTGCATCTGAACATTCTAACATCAACACTTGAACAAAAAAACACATTTATAGTGCAGCTGAGCTTATGAAAAAGTGCTTCATGTCTGTGCAACAACAGCAAATCACAGCATCTTATTAGCACTTCATCGTCTTGTTTACATCAGGGTCCCCCATGTTCAATTCATGATAACATATATGACATACAGGTAGACAGATGGACAGTACTGCTACATCTAGACATTTATGACATACCAGATTTTGAACTTGTGGTAGGCCTAGACATTTTCAATTCATCGTCTTGTTTACATCAGGGTCCCCCATGTTCAATTCATGATAACATATATGACATACAGGTAGACAGATAGACAGTACTGCTACATCTAGACATTTATGACATACCAGATTTACAAATACAGTACTGTTTGTGATACAAAAAGAGTCCAGAAAAGAAAGGCTATACATTTGACGTAGAAACTGTACATTGGAGGAGGTTGGGTGGGTGGGGGGGACTGTACATTGCTTCTTCTAAGTGTCTATGCTTTTTTTTGTCAGTATTTACTGGCTTTCAAAAAAATAACATCTTGTTGCTTGTGTGTTGAAGGACTTTTTACCGAAGGGTTACACATATCATGTCTGCACGTACAGACGTGCGGTGAACCCATCCTGCGTTGACCATACCTCTTTTGAGGCCACTGTGCGAATGACTCACGGACTCACCAGTCTGAGGAGGAGATCCTGGTGTGGGCAAGGTCGATGCAGGTCACCTGGAGAGTGGCCCATACAAGACCCAAGAAGATCATCTTCAGAGTATGTTGTTCTTTTAGAGTTGGTATGGTCAACATTCCCTGAGAAGTGATTTTCCACTTTCAGTACGTTCAGCTGAAAGGTCATTTATGGCTGATACTATAATATTTGTCTCCAAATATATGATGGCTCTGGATCATTTGACTCTTATTTACCATTTCAACCACATTTGCATAACTACAGTACTATCTATAGTTGGTCCATTCAATTAACTATCTGATCCCGGACTTGGTCTAATCCATGGCTACGAAACAAACCCTAAATATTATCAATGAATTATTACTGTACATGCTGACTTTAGCTGGATATTCTATCCTAGATGACTACATCCATGACAGTTTCCTGGAGCCTCTGAACCCTCATGTGATGGGTGTATCCAGTGGGTCACAGGTCCTGGAGCCTCTGAACCCTCATGTGACGGGTGTATCCAGTGGGTCACAGGTCCTGGAGCCTCTGACCCCTCATGTGATGGGTGTATCCAGTGGGTCACAGGTCCTGGAGCCTCTGAACCCTCATGTGATGGGTGTATCCGGTGGGTCACAGGTCCTGGAGCCTCTGAACCCTCATGTGATGGGTGTATCCAGTGGGTCACAGGTCCTGGAGCCTCTGAACCCTCATGTGATGGGTGTATCCAGTGGGTCACAGGTCCTGGAGCCTCTGAACCCTCATGTGATGGGTGTATCCAGTGGGTCACAGGTCCTGGAGCCTCTGAACCCTCATGTGACGGGTGTATCCAGTGGGTCACAGGTCCTGGAGCCTCTGAACCCTCATGTGATGGTGTATCCAGTGGGTCACAGGTCCTGGAGCCTCTGAACCCTCATGTGATGGTGTATCCAGTGGGTCACAGGTCCTGGAGCCTCTGAACCCTCATGTGATGGGTGTATCCAGTGGGTCACAGGTCCTGGAGCCTCTGAACCCTCATGTGACGGGTGTATCCGGTGGGTCACAGGTCCTGGAGCCTCTGAACCCTCATGTGATGGTGTATCCAGTGGGTCACAGGTCCTGGAGCCTCTGAACCCTCATGTGATGGGTGTATCCAGTGGGTCACAGGTCCTGGAGCCTCTGAACCCTCATGTGATGGGTGTATCCAGTGGGTCACAGGTCCTGGAGCCTCTGAACCCTCATGTGATGGTGTATCCAGTGGGTCACAGGTCCTGGAGCCTCTGAACCCTCATGTGACGGGTGTATCCGGTGGCCGTGGGTCACTCCAGAGCTGAGCGACCAGACCACATTTATGGGAGCTGACGGCATTGAAGGTGGAGACTTGTTTTTTCAAAATTGTGTTCATTGTCATGGCCAATAGTCAATGTATTTATACATGCATTATAAATACAACAATTAGGTTGCTCAACACGTGGGATGTCCATTGGCAAGGCGTACCTCTAGGTGCTGACACCTCAAAGGCTCGATCTCCTCTGCTGACCATTTTTGAATTTATATAAATGTTTACACTACAGTTCAAATACAATATCATCTATTGCTCCATCTTTTTTCAGCTGTTTTAGCCAGAGAGAGGTCTGCAGAAATGCGGCTACGAATTGTAGAGACGCCGTATGGTTAGGGTTAAAAATAAACAGCACAAACTGACTACTTCCGGGTTTTACAGGAAACAACACAGAGTACAAGCCCCGAAGCCCCGCCCAGACGTTGGGCTTGCGCGGCTCTGCAGATATACCCTCCTCAAGGCACGGCGCGTCCCGTTCTGACAGCTCATACCTCCCGGTACACACCTCCCGGACCGGTACAGGGTACACACCTCCCGCTACACACCTCCCGACGGGCTGAAGGTCTCTCGCTATGCGGCACCGGACCACTGCATGTTAACGGGAGCAGCACCGGACCACTGCATGTTAACGGGAGCACCGGACCACTTCATGTTATTGTTAACGACAGCACCGGTACCACTGCACGTTAACGGGACCACTGCATGTTAACGGGAGCACCGGACCACTGCATGTTAACGGGAGCAGCACCGGACCACTTCATGTTAACGGGAGCAGCACCGGACCACTTCATGTTAACGGGAGCACCGGACCACTGCACGTTAACGGGACCACTGCATGTTAACGGGAGCACCGGACCACTGCATGTTAACGGGAGCACCGGACCACTGCATGTTAACGGGAGCAGCACCGGACCACTTCATGTTAACGGAAGCAGCACCGGACCACTGCATGTTAACGGGAGTAACGGGACATGTAAGTAGCAGGATTAGGCTCTAAACAACAATAAACACTATTATCTCCATATCGTTCCATGTTTTGTGTTAAAACGCTGTGTATCAGAGTACATTCAAATATTATTATTATTAAGTTCGTTCTTTGGAGGTTATTCGACGTGACGCGGACCATCGCAGGACAACCGATAATAATTTGGATTTAGATTATTATTATTATTATTATTATTATTATTATTATTATTATTATTATTATTATTATTATTATTATTATTATTATTATTATTATTATTATTATTATAATAATAATACATTTGGGGGTAAATAGCCAGGTGTCTTGGTCCATGTCTGGGCCTGTGTGCAGCTGTGTGTAGCTACAGTATTTAACAGCAACACGCCGTCATAAAGGCTCTACTCGAGTCTATTGTATACAGATATTTTATATTTCACGAGCTGACTGCAGACTACCATGCGTGAGTCCTGGTCACAAGATCACCAGATATTCATGCAATGAACCAATAATATATAACGCTGCTGTCTGTTTCACATGCTGCACATCCTGCTGCCGGGTGCCAACTCTGTGGAAGACCCCTTTAATATGGAAACACTCCCCCAACCATATAACACGCGTTTGTTTCATTACAGACTGTCCCCTAACATATAACAAGCGTTTGTTTCATTGCAGACTGTCCCCTAACATATAACAAGCGTTTGTTTCATTGCAGACTGTCCCCAACCTATAACAAGCGTGTGTTTCATTGCAGACTGTCCCCTAACATATAACAAGCGTTTGTTTCATTGCAGACTGTCCCCTAACCTATAACAAGCGTTTGTTTCATTGCAGACTGTCCCCTAACCTATAACAAGTGTGTGTTTCATTGCAGACTGTCCCCTAACCTATAACAAGCGTGTGTTTCATTGCAGACTGTCCCCTAACCTATAACAAGCGTTTGTTTCATTACAGACTGTCCCCTAACCTATAACAAGCGTTTGTTTCATTGCAGACTGACCCCTAACCTATAACAAGCGTGTGTTTCATTGCAGACTGTCCCCTAACCTATAACACGCGTTTGTTTCATTGCAGACTGTCCCCTAACCTATAACAAGCGTGTGTTTCATTGCAGACTGACCCCTAACCTATAACAAGCGTTTGTTTCATTGCAGACTGACCCCTAACCTATAACAAGTGTGTGTTTCATTGCAGACTGTCCCCTAACCTATAACAAGCGTGTGTTTCATTGCAGACTGTCCCCTAACCTATAACAAGCGTTTGTTTCATTACAGACTGTCCCCTAACCTATAACAAGTGTGTGTTTCATTGCAGACTGTCCCCTAACCTATAACAAGCGTGTGTTTCATTGCAGACTGTCCCCTAACCTATAACAAGTGTGTGTTTCATTGCAGACTGTCCCCTAACCTATAACAAGCGTTTGTTTCATTGTAGACTGTCCCCTAACCTATAACAAGCGTGTGTTTCATTGTAGACTGTCTCCTAACCTATAACAAGTGTGTGTTTCATTGCAGACTGTCCCCAACCTATAACAAGCGTGTGTTTCATTGCAGACTGTCCCCAACCTATAACAAGCGTTTGTTTCATTGCAGACTGTCCCCAACCTATAACAAGCGTGTGTTTCATTGCAGACTGTCCCCTAACCTATAACAAGCGTGTGTTTCATTGCAGACTGTCCCCTAACCTATAACAAGCGTTTGTTTCATTGCAGACTGTCTCCTAACCTATAACAAGTGTGTGTTTCATTGCAGACTGTCCCCAACCTATAACAAGTGTGTGTTTCATTGCAGACTGTCCCCTAACATATAACAAGTGTGTGTTTCATTACAGACTGTCCCCTAACCTATAACAAGCGTGTGTTTCATTGCAGACTGTCCCCTAACCTATAACAAGTGTGTGTTTCATTGCAGACTGACCCCAACCTATAACAAGCGTTTGTTTCATTGCAGACTGTCTCCTAACCTATAACAAGCGTGTGTTTCATTGCAGACTGTCCCCTAACATATAACAAGCGTGTGTTTCATTGCAGACTGTCCCCTAACATATAACAAGCGTGTGTTTCATTGCAGACTGTCCCCTAACCTATAACAAGCGTTTGTTTCATTGCAGACTGACCCCTAACCTATAACAAGCGTGTGTTTCATTGCATACTGTCTCCTAACCTATAACAAGTGTGTGTTTCATTACAGACTGTCTCCTAACCTATAACAAGTGTGTGTTTCATTGCAGACTGTCCCCTAACCTATAACAAGTGTGTGTTTCATTACAGACTGTCTCCTAACCTATAACAAGTGTGTGTTTCATTACAGACTGTCTCCTAACCTATAACAAGTGTGTGTTTCATTACAGACTGTCTCCTAACCTATAACAAGTGTGTGTTTCATTGCAGACTGTCCCCTAACCTATAACAAGTGTGTGTTTCATTACAGACTGTCTCCTAACCTATAACAAGTGTGTGTTTCATTACAGACTGTCTCCTAACCTATAACAAGCGTGTGTTTCATTGTAGACTGTCCCCTAACCTATAACAAGTGTTTGTTTCATTGCAGACTGTCCCCTAACCTATAACAAGCGTGTGTTTCATTGCAGACTGACCCCTAACCTATAACAAGCGTGTGTTTCATTGCAGACTGACCCCTAACCTATAACAAGCGTGTGTTTCATTGCAGACTGACCCTAACCTATAACAAGCGTGTGTTTCATTGCAGACTGACCCTAACCTATAACAAGCGTGTGTTTCATTGCAGACTGTCCCCTAACCTATAACAAGCGTGTGTTTCATTGCAGACTGACCCCAACCTATAACAAGTGTGTGTGTTTCATTGCAAACTGACCACGCTTGTTACAGTATATGGTTGGGGGGACAGCTTCCATATTAAAGCGGTATTCCACAGAATGCACCCCCCCCCCCAAACAAAACCAAAACAACAGCGCAGCTAGACAGAGAAATAATCAGTGGTTGTTCACATTTGTCCACTTTTGCTCATCGGACTGAAATAAAATCACTATCATTGGGTCGATACGATAAATAAAATCACTACCATTGGGTCGATACGATAAATAAAATCACTATCATTGGGTCGATACGATAAATAAAATCACTACCATTGGGTCGATACGATAAATAAAATCACTATCATTGGGTCGATACGATAAATAAAATCACTACCATTGGGTCGATACGATAAATAAAATCACTATCATTGGGTCGATACGATAAATAAAATCACTACCATTGGGTCGATACGATAAATAAAATCACTATCATTGGGTCGATACGATAAATAAAATCACTACCATTGGGTCGATACGATAAATAAAATCACTATCATCGGCCGATACCAATATGGTCGCAGATATAATCGCGCGTCCCTAACTTCCGTAGACATCTTTAAAATCAGACCATGTCAACAATGACTATTAGATGAACACTCATCGGTGTCAAACTTGTTCAGAGAAGTCTTAGGGATTCTTAGTTCATCATTAGAAACAAACAGGAAGCCTGGATCAGCTTGTATAACCTCCATGCCTCCTGCCTAATGGGAAAACTAATTCCTATCCATGTTTAGGAGCAGATGATGCCATGATACCACGGTCACCATGGTGACAAGCGGATGTGAGACGGTGCCTGAACATGGGAGACAGAAGGGCGCCACCGTGTGGCGAAGTCTCTCCAAGTATGCGCCCATCTTCCTCCTGCTGGCGCTGTGCGGCCTCGTCTTCCTGCTGTGCAACATCCGCACACTAGAGGTGAGGAACAGTACCCTAACGCTGGACCTGGACTCAGAGATAGTGTTTCACCTTCTAGACCAGGGGTGGGCAACTTTGTATATGGTGAGGGCCACAAAATGTCCACAATCAATCTGGGGGGCCGCATTGTTTCGGCAGTCCCGCCAGTAGTACCCCATCACTCAAATAGCCCATAATAGTCACAGATGTGATAAATAAGGTATATAAACAATTATAATTTGTTGTAACTTTGTTTTTATTCCATTTCAAATGCATTTCGTAATGCAATTTCAACTTTATGAATTTATAAACAGCTGAATTTAAAAGTATTGCTATGTAACCCCAAATATATACAAAAATGATCAATTATAATTAAGGCTTCTAATAAAATAAATGTATGAACTTAAAGCCCACTGCTCAACAAACACAAAGCAGCATTCCTGCTGCATTTCACTACAACAGTAAATCAAAAGTGCAATAATAAATGATTTTGTTAAATGTATAAACTTTTATCCTGCTACTAAACAAAACATTATAACACTGAAATGCATGTTATGGATATGAAGCATTCAGGAATGTTTTGTTTAGTAGCAGGATACAAGTTTATACATTTAACAAAATAATTTATTATTGCACTTTTGATTTACTGTTGTAGTGAAATGCAGCAGGAATGCTGCTTTGTGTTTGTGTTATTAGTGTTATCTGAACACTACAAAAGTAAACAAGTAAAGTGCAAGTAAAGTAAAGTGCAATACTACATGCCTCCCATTGACCCTTTATCAAACTGGCATGACATTCACCCTCGCCCCACAGTGGGTCAATAATGGTTATAATAATAATAATAATAATAATAATAATAATAATAATAATAATAATAATAATAATAATGGTCCCCTCTCTACACCTCTCCATCATCTCCCCCCCCTCTCCCCCCCTCTCTACACCTCTTCATCATCTCCCCCCCCCTCTCTACACCTCTTCATCATCTCCTTCCCCCCCTCTACACCTCTTCATCATCTCCCCCCCCCCTGTCTTTAATGAGACACTTGTGGTCTCTCTTGTTGGCGCACAATAGCAGGAATGTCAACTTCAATGTTTGTGCATGCGATCTGCATCAGATGAAATAATGTTTCATCTGACAGTCTGTTTCTCTCCTTTGACTTGATGTGCTTCATGTTTGAGAAATTGCTCTCACGTATGTATGTGCTCCAATACATACTGGCCATAGAGAGGGCAAAGTCCCTGAGGAGTGGGAAGCGGGGCTCAGGTAGCAGTTTCCAAAACGAAATTCCCCTCTCATTTCTCTTTGCTTGAAAAAAAGGATCTGACTGTAGCTCGCACAGTTCAAGCTGCAACGGTGGGGGCTGCTCTGACACCGTAGCGGTGAGGGGGCCGGCAAACAGCGCTATCTGTGACTGCATGCCGTTGAAATCTTCAAACCGATCATTGAATTGCATTTGCAGTGTTTCAATGTCGCTCCTGTACTTTCCGAATGTGTCCTTATATTTGGGGTCAGCTGTGCGCATCTCTGTGCGCATTTCTTCACATGCAGAAAAGTGTGTGGACAAGTCCGGGTGGTCAGATAAAAGGCAATGTTTGAAAAGCGCAAGTTTCATCTTAAAGGCGTTCATGTGTGCATAGAGATCCGATACCGTTTGATTTCTTCCCTGCAACTGCAAATTGAGGCGATTAAGGTGCGAAGTGATATCCGTGAGGAAGGCCATGTCACAGAGAAACGCTGTATCTTTGAGTTCAGTGCAGTATGCGCTTGTGTCGCTCGTCAGTTGCTCATCCAAGAATGTGGGGATTTCTTTACGCAGCGCAAAAAACCTCTCCAAGCACTTCCCACGGCTCAGCCATCGGATTTCTGTGTGTAGCTGCAAGTCGTCATAATCAGTGTCCATCTCTTCCAAAAAGGAGACAAACTTTCTATGGTTTAGTGACCTGTTGCCTCCACGAATTAGATTGGTAACCTTGGTAACCAAATCCATAACATGGCTGTATTCAAGCTTTTTGGCACAGAGAGCCTCCTATATCAGATTAATAAAAAAGAAAAACTATTTAACGACTCTCGCATATAATTTGACTACACTCGACTCGCATTGGTCATTATTAGTGACCCACAATAGATGGAAATTATGTTAGCGAACTTACTTGATGTATAATGCAGTGCAGCATTGGACACTCAACGCCACTCTGCCTTAGAAGCCCAGCGAATCCTGTGTACGTTTTCCTTTCATTGCCGGTGCTCCATCGCCATCGGTAACAACAGCGGACAGTTTATCAAACCCCCCATATTGCTGCACGGCACTTTCAACAGCATTGAATATGTGCACACTAGGGCTGACTCCTATTAGTCAAATAGTCGACTAATCGATCGAAAGGAGCCAACTCTTCTTAGTCGAATACCAATTATTATTATTTTTTTTTTAATAAATATTGGCCTGGGGCCGCATGGAACGTCGGTGAGGGCCGCATGCGGCCCGCGGGCCGCCAGTTGCCCCTCCCTGTTCTAGACCTTCTAGATCTGGACTGAGAGCCAGTGTTTCACCTGCTAGACCTTCTAGACCTGGGCCCTCATTCATCAACGTGACGTAGAACATTTTCTATTTCCACACGTAAGCACAGAATTTAGAATCAGTGCACGCACACAAAAACGGGATTTACCACACGTGCGTACGCAGGTTCTACGCACACCTGTCATGATAAATATCACCTTGGCCCTGCGCCGAGGCTCGTGCACACTTTCACGTATTTGCATACCAAAACTGCCCCGATTAACCATATACGGTAATGGACACCCCCATGAAATGTGGAAGAATGGACTAAACCGAGGGAAGCGTGTTATGAGACAGGCTGACAGACGTGTACACGTACGGTGATGTCGGATATGATATATATTAACCATTGCTGCATGGGCAGCGCAAACACTAATAAAGACCGTGCTGGAATATGACTGCCTTTTTCCGTTTTGTTTGATTAATACCCAGGGATTAAAGTTCTCCTCAATTTTATTCCAAATCGCGACGGATTTTCCGTCAATTTTCTACCTGCTCCATATGATTTCTAGAGGCATACAATCTATTTTGATGTCAGTATTGGGTAGCCTATATAAACAATAATACGAGAGCATATACAAGAACAATGAATCTCACTGATGTAGCAGATACGCCATGTGTAGCCTGCCTATATGTGATCAATACAAACTTGAACTTGAATTCCATCATGTCTGTGTGCGGGTCACTGCGGGAACTCACAAGGCTGTTGTCACAATGTAAATAAGAACGTGCACTGAAAAGTTACAGTATGTAGTTGGTTGATTATTTGTATGACAGTCAGTAAACCCTTGCAAAAAGTATCCGTTTTATTTAATGAATTGAAAACATGCAGCATGCCTTTCCTCCCGGCATGCAGCAACAACATGTATCAGGCAAATGCGCATCGCAACATTGACTGAGTGGAATCCCTTTCTATTCACATAACTGCATTTGTGATGGAGCTTTGACAGCTACAGTAACAGTCTATTGCTCGATCCATCTCCAATATCACGATGGACCGTGCTGGTGGCAAAGACCCGAGGGTGGAGAGGACTTGAATGAATTCCATCATCATATTTATATGTTGTGTCTGTCCACTATGTTTGTTATTGCAAGGGTTTTGTAATACACATACACCCTGGTGTCATTGCAATGCGTTTTTTATTCTTTATTATACAGTAAAAAGGGGGAAGAACACTATATCGTGGGTGTTCATATGACTTGTATTCTGCTTACAGCTTCGAAATTCCACTTGTTTCGTTTAACGTAAAGCCTTTTAAATATAATCAAAACGTTCCCGTGTTTCTGGGGTCTGTGCGCAAAATAATAACGAGTTGAGCTACGCGGAGCGCAGTCAGTCAGTACACCCCGTATATTCCGATAACGCTATATAAACCATGCTGCATTCATTCTGAGAGAAAGATCTATTATTCCAAATGCTATTTATAGGGTTTTGACCATAATTACACTACTGTTGCTATTTTACAATGAACTATAATGAATTACGGTTCATACAGAACATGCCAGTGTTGAAACTAATGCACAGAAGCTCATTTCCTTGTTGTAATAATATATTCTACCAACGGGCGCCAGGTACGCATGGTCCGAGCTGTGCGTAAATATAAGCACGAAGTCAAGTTCAAGTTGAAATTGATGAATCCCACACTCTGCTTAGAAATGGTCGTACGCACAGCTTAAGCACATATCTGTGCGTAAATCACGTTGATGAATGAGGGCCCTGGACTCAGAGCCAGTGTTTCACCTTCTAGACCAGGACCCTCATTTATCAACAGTTCTTGGAAAGTCTTCTACTTTCGTTCGTAAGCACAGAATTTAGAATGTGTGTACGCAAAAAAAAAAGGGGATTTATCACACGTGCGTACACGGGTTGTACGCATACCTGTCTTGATAAATATCACTTTGATCCTACGCTGCAGCTTGTGCACTGTTTTAAGTATTTGCATATAGCACCGCCCGTAATTAACCATATACGGTAATGGACCACCCCCATGAAATGTGGAAACGTGGACTGACCCGAGGGAAGGGTGTTATGGAGAAATACGTGACAGGCTGACAGACATGTACACGTACGGTGATGTCGGATATGATATCTATTAACTTAAAGACCATATTAACTAATAAAGACCGTGCTGGAATATGACTGCCTTTTTCCGTTTTGTTCGATTAATACCCAGGGATTAAAGTTCTCCTCAATTTTATTCCAAATCGCGACGGATTTTCCGTCAATTTTCTACCTGCTGCATATGATTTCTAGAGGCATACAATCTATTTTGATGTCAGTATTGGGTAGCCTATATAAACAATAATACGAGAGCATATACAAGAACAATGAATCTCACTGCCATGTATGATGTAGCCTATACGCCATGTGTAGCCTGCCTATGTGATCAATACAAACATGAACTTGGATTCCATCATCATATTTACATAGTCTGTCGCACTATGTTTATTACTTTGTTATTCCCCCCCCCTATCTATGTAAAGCGACCTTGCATGGGTCTCTTGAAAGGCACTATATAAAATGAAGCTATTATTATTATTGTTATTATTATTATCATGTCTGTGCGCGGAGCTCAGTGAAGTTTCAATGGAGCGAGGTAATCTATTCTAACCAACAAATTGAAGTAGAAAGCATTTCGTTGTGGCCAATCTTATTTGGAATGAGATATGAATGCAGTCCTACAGTAAGAGATATGAATGCAGTCCTACAGTAAGAGATATGAATGCAGTCCAGCAGTAAGAGATATGAATACAGTCCCACAGTAAGAGATATGAATGCAGTCCTACAGTAAGAGATATGAATGCAGTCCAGCAGTAAGAGATATGAATACAGTCCCACAGTAAGAGATATGAATGCAGTCCTACAGTAAGAGATATGAATGCAGTCCAGCAGTAAGAGATATGAATGCAGTCCTACAGTAAGATATATGAATGCAGTCCCACAGTAAGAGATATGAATACAGTCCTACAGTAAGAGATATGAATGCAGTCCCACAGTAAGAGATATGAATACAGTCCAGCAGTAAGAGATATGAATACAGTCCTACAGTAAGAGATATGAATGCAGTCCCACAGTAAGAGATATGAATGCAGTCCCACAGTAAGAGATATGAATGCAGTCCTACGGGTGGAATTAACTTCTCTTAGACCACTATTCGTGATTCTGCCTAGAGCCAGGACTCAACACTCTCATAACTACCGTGTTTCGCTCCAGCTGGAAGCGAGGGGCTGAGCCTGGCTGATACCCACACCTTACATGTTAGAAGCTATGGCAGCTCTTCAGTCCTGCGTTCTACAGCCTGTGACTCCTCTTGCGAATCACGCTGGTTCTATGTAAACTCTGCGAGCAACGTGTCCAATAAATGCATCTAACATGCTTTATATCAGGGGTCAGCAACCTTTTTGACATGGAGTGCCTGTTTGAAATATAGTTGTAACTAGTGTGCCTCAACAATATTCCATGCATCGTAATTTTTTTTTCTCATAATCAGGTCTTTTTAATGATAATTTTTACATTATTACATCATTATTGTTATTGTTATTATTAACAATATTATTATGATGGTTGTATCAACCCTAAATCTGAGTTGGGGGGGGGGGAATGCAATGCAGACAAATAGCTGCATACAGTGCGACCATTTCACTCACATTTGCCCATTCATTTTTGGACACATCACACACCATCGGTGTGTGTACTGTACGTGTGCTGTCATAGCTCCACCTACAGGCCTAATGGAGAACACCAGGATGTGAATGGAGGGTGAATGTGAGGTATATCGTGTAAATAAGTTTTGATTGATCGCAAGACTACACTGAAAAAATAATTATAATAAGTTACCAGAACTTAAAAAGATTGAGTTCAGTTACTGTGCATTAAGGTTCAGTTTTCAATCCATAATAAGTTAACAGAAAAATAAGTACACACCACATTATTTCAACCTAATAAAACTATGTTTATTGTCATTGTTTTAAGAACACAAGTTGACTTGGTAATACTCACATTTTGAGTAATAAAAATTGCTTTTAACATGTGCAATGTTCAATGAAATAGAAAAATAAATAATACAATTTGTTGATTAATCCCACTGGTCACAATGGTGACCGTAATATCAACACTCGCTGATAGTATTGTGCCCACGAAAAAGGTGCGGGTTTTCCCAAACCAGAAACCGTGGGTGGACAGCACTATTTGAGCAGCCCTGAACTCTCGCACCACGGCTTATAACCTGGGCAGAGAGTCAGGAAACATGGAAGAGTACAAGGCTTCAGTCTACACTCTGCGCAAGGCTGTTAAACTTGCTAAGAGGACATATGCTGATAAACTGGAGACACAAATGGCACAAAACGACACAAGAGGCTTGTGGCGGGGACTGAAGACAATAACTGACTACAAAGTCAGTGCCCCCTCAATGGGGAGCGACGACGCCTCTCTCGCGGACAAACTCAACTCCTTCTACGCTCGGTTCGGTGCAGACAGTGTCGCCGCTAGCCCTCTGGCTAGTGACGTCACTGGCGCGCCGGCTGTTGTGGGGGGGGGGGGGGGGGGGGCAACCGCGGGGGGGCGGGGACGCTCTCTCGTTGTCGGAACACAGTGTGAGAAGAATGTTTATGCAGGTGAACACCAGGAAGGCTGCTGGCCCAGATGGTATAACAGGACGCATACTTAAGTCCTGTGCCAACCAGCTTGCCCCGGTGTTCACCGCCATATTTAATCAATCCCTGGCGGAGTCAGTGGTCCCTGCCTGCTTCAAGATGTCTACCATCATCCCTGTACCGAAGAAACCCTCCCCAACATGTCCAAATGACTACAGACCGGTCGCACTCACCTCTGTGGTCATGAAATGTTTCGAGAGGCTGGTCAAGGACCACATTTGTGCCTCCCTCCCCAGTGATATGGACCCTATGCAATTTGCATACAGGACAAACAGGTCCACTGACGACACGGTCTCCCAGGTACTGCACAGCACTCTCTCCCACCTTGACCGTCAGAAGGGGGGCTATGTGAGACTGTTGTTCATTGACTACAGCTCAGCGTTCAACACCATAGTCCCCACCAGACTGGTGGACAAGCTGATCGAGCTGGGTCTGAGCTCCGCCCTGAGCGCCTGGGTACTGGACTTTCTGAGTGAAAGACCCCAGGCGGTCAGGGTGGGGGGTCAGACCTCCAACACCATCACCCTGAGCATCGGGTCCCCCCAGGGCTGTGTTCTAAGCCCCCTGCTGTACTCACTCTACACACACGACTGTGTGGCCAAGTTCAGCTCCAACTCCATAGTGAAGTTCGCAGACGACACGGTGGTGGTGGGGCTGATCTCGGACAACGACGAGAAGGCCTACCGGGAGGAGGTTGAGGTACTGGAACCCTGGTGCCAGGACAACAGCCTGCTCCTGAACATTGGTAAAACCAAGGAGCTGATCGTGGATTATAGGAGAGGACAGCAGGAGACACACACACCACTGATGATTAACGGGGCTACCGTGGACAGGGTGAGCAGCTTTAAGTACCTGGGGGTCCACATCTCAGAGGATCTGACATGGTCAACACACATAGACACAGTAGTAAAGAAAGCGAAGCAGCGCCTCGACCACCTGAGACAGTTAAGGAAGTTCAGAGTATCGGGGAAGATACTCCAGTCCTTCTACTCAGGAGCTCTAGAGAGCATCTTGACCGGAAACATCACTGCCTGGTATGGAAACAGCACGGCACAGGACAAGAAGGCCCTACAGAGAGTGGTGCGCTCAGCCGAGCGTACCACGGGTATTGCGCTACCTCCCCTGCAGGCTCTATACAACAAGAGGTGCAAATCCAGAGCCTGCAGGATAATGAAAGGCCCCCACCACCCCAATAACAGCCTGTTCCAGCTGCTGAGGTCAGGCAGACGCCTGCGAACCCCAGCTACTAGGACGGAGAGGCTTAGGCTCAGCTTCTTCCCCCAGGCCATCAGAGCCTTGAACAATGAACATTGAGTGCCACAGAACACTGAACTATCGACACACAAGCACACATGAGCACACACGACACGCACGCTGTGCACGCTCACACACTAGCAGCCACTTTAACACTTTAACAAGAGCGGGCACACACTCATGCCGCACACACGCACACTTATGGCCAAGAGGAAAGGCCACTTTAAATTAGTATAACAACAGGAACAGTGTATTGCACTACTAAAGCTACCTAGCATGTCCTATATGCTCTGTAAATAACTATGTACAGATACCGAGATGTCACACCATGTTACCTGTTACCTGTTTATTGCACAATGTTTTTTTCTTTTCTTTTTTTTATTGGATTCTATTATATGTTGTACCACTGTATTGCACATCGTCGTGGGCAAGACCACCCGCATTTCATTGTATACTTGTATGCTGTGACAAATAAAACTCTTGACTTGACTTGAATAATGTTTTTGTTATAAGGCTCTGCAAATGTTACTGAATGATGTAGCAATGTATTTCCAGATAAATTGAAATAATAAACAAATAAAGGGTCTAAATTAAATATGTGGTAGTAAAAATAACCTGTGGGAGGATTTCAACAAGATAAATGCGACAACAGTGCAAAATATTTCACTATAATATTTCAAAGCAAAAAAAAAAAAAAAAAAAAAATGTTTTACTGCTGCCCCCTGTGCATATGAAAATGCCCCTGCGTGCCTATGCAGGCACGCGTGCCTAGGGTTGCCTACCCCTGCTTTATATCCTCGCCATTACTATATGCCCGTCACGGTTAAAAACCTTTTTAATTAACTAACGTTAGCTGCTAACTAAGCTAAGCTAGCTCACAGGCACAGAAATCAGTTTCATGGAGTTCTAATAGTGAGGAAAGAGGGGGTCTAATATCTCTCCCTCTCTCTTTCTCTCTGTACGTTCAATGATGATGATCAATGAAGTAGCCAACATTTACACTATAAAAACAAACTTGATAGTTGATGATAATAAATATTTCACTTCAACAAAAATATTGTAAAATCATTAAGTCTGCTATAAGCTATTCTCCCTCTTGTGTGTGCGTGTGCATACATTTACTATATGCTACTTTTTTGACATGGATTAGGCTAATTAGCTTTAACAATCCTGATTCCTGAGCCTATTTTATTCAAAAGGAAGATATTGATTTAAATATGTATATAGATACATACTGTAGTTTGTGCGCTATTCCATGCTAAACATCGCCCCTTTCCAAAATAATCCAGTCTTTTTTTCCTAGATCGCGAGATATGACGCGTTATATGCATTATGCCCAAAACGTTCAGGTTGCTCGCCTGAATACTGAATACGCCAAATACTTCCAGATCAAAGGTATATGCATATGTGTCTTCACAAAATCATCAAGGGGGGGGGGGGGTCGTTTTTTAACGCGATCGTTACCAAAAGCATGTTTTAGGTCCGGTAAAATACGACACTGTGATCGGTACAGAAGCATGTTTTAGGTTAAAAAAATACCAGCAGGTTACCTAAAATAGACCTTACCTCAGTCAGAAGGTACTCCAAAATGAATAAATCCCAGTCGTCCCATGGCGATCGCAATTACTTGTGTATATTGGGCATGGCTACCATACGGGAAAGAATAGGTCTGAGGCACCAAATCTCCGGCCGATTGCTATGTCCTGATCCACTCCGAGGCGGAAGCAGCCGCAGGTAACTCAGTACTGCAGGACAACTGATATACCCAGTTCAAAAGGTAGGCGTTACTGCCACCTGGCGGGATTCTATCGTCATTGCAATTCCAACGTAGGCAGCTGTGTCAGGAAGACCCAGGCAGCTCCGAGCGAATGTTTAGAACGGGGATCAAAGGATCCAAATACGAGTATACTTTTTTTTTGGCGCTCAAACGTTGGCGACGAAACACCAGTATAACATGTGCCCAAAGAGTTAAACATTTAGGTAGACAAAACAAATCAGGAATAAGAATAACAAAAAAATTGCCTAAGAATAAGGAATAAAATAAGCCTAAGAATGACATAATAATAATAAACTACGGTCCGGGATTCACATTTCACATTTCCTCTGTTATGTATGTACAATCTAATATAAAATATACAGTAAAAATACAGAGATCTACAGTAAGTATAATATTGACAATGTTGTTTTAAATGTAAAAGTCCAGGAATATATAGCCTATATATAATATTTTTTAATTTAATCGTATCTCCTGTGCTGGCACAAGCACTACCATAGCGTGGAGTGGAGAGATAACACACAATACATATAATAATTCATGGAAATATACTAAAAAGCTATTTATGGCCGGTAAAAATCTCTGGCTGGTAGTTTTTTAAATCTAAAGCTAAAAAGGATGAGGATACTCATTAAACATTTTGAAATATTCAATTGAAATAGATTTGTCTGGTAAATTAATGATTAATCGATCAAATAATCAACTGATTAATCGATAACAAAATAGTCGTTAGTGACAGCCCTAACCCCAACCCTCAACGTCTCACCTCTTTTTCTGCAGAACCTGAATTGCCAAACGGTGTCAACACTCTACCAGTTCCAGAGCAGCCTCCACGCTGCCTTCACGCAGGACGGTCCCGCGCCCCGGTACCACAACCACACCTACTGCAGCCACCTGGGCCAGGAGCCGTCTCCCGAGGACGCCCTGGAGGAGCGCTACCTCCTGGACTCCGTGGCCTGGCCAGAGCTCCCGCCTCGCTCCGCGCCCACGCCCCTGCGGCAGACCAGCGACCCCATACACAGCCTGTTCGCCATCCTGCCAGCTAAAGGAGTGCGGGAGTGGCACGTGGGCGACCAGCTGGAGGCGCTGGTCCAGATGCACGACTTCCAGGGCCGTCCCAAGCGCCACGGCGGGGACTTCCTGCTGGCTCGGCTGCACGCCCCGGAGGCGGGCGCGGCCGTGGCCGGTCAGGTGCTGGACCACCGGAACGGGTTTTACTCTGCCTTCTTCCCGCTCCTCTGGGAGGGCTGGGCGCGGGTGGAGGTGACGCTGGTGCACCCCAGCGAGGCCGTGGCAGTGCTGCGCCGGCTGAGGGAGGAGCGGCCCGACCGCGTGTTCTTCAAAAGCCTGTTCCGCTCGGGCTTCCTGTCGGAGACCACGGTGTGTAACATGTGCCTGCCGGGCGGACAGCAGCCGCTGTGCAACTACACTGATCTCCACACGGGGGAGCCCTGGTACTGCTACAAGCCCAAGCTGCTGAGCTGCGACACCAGGGTCAACCACGCCAAGGGAGGCTACCAGAAACACCTCATCAGCAACAAGGAAGCTCTCCTCTTTCAGAGGTTTGTAGTTCTTTTTGATCTTTCAGAGGTTTGTAGTTCTTTTTGCTCTTTCAGAGGTTTGTAGGCATTTTTGCTCTTTCAGAGGTTTGTAGTTATTTTTGCTCTTTCGGGGGTTTGTAGTTCTTTTTGCTCTTTCGGGGGTTTGCAGTTCTTTTTTGCTCTTTCGGTGGTTTGTAGTTCTTTTAGCTCTTTCGGAGGTTTGTAGTTCTTTTAGCTCTTTCAGGGGTTTGTAGTTCTTTTTGCTCTTTCAGGGGTTTGTAGTTATTTTAGCTCTTTCAGGGGTTTGTAGTTATTTTTGCTCTTTCAGGGGTTTGTAGTTCTTTTTGCTCTTTCGGGGGTTTGTAGTTCTTTTTTGCTCTTTCGGGGGTTTGTAGTTCTTTTTTGCTCTTTCGGAGGTTTGTAGTTCTTTTTGCTCTTTCAGGGGTTTGTAGATATTTTTGCTCTTTCATGGGTTTGTAGTTCTTTTTGCTCTTTCAGAGGTTTGTAGTTCTTTTAGCTCTTTCAGAGGTTTGTAGTTATTTTTGCTCTTTCATGGGTTTGTAGTTCTTTTTGCTCTTTCAGAGGTTTGTAGTTCTTTTTGCTCTTTTGGAGGTTTGTAATTATTTTTGCTCTTTTGGAGGTTTGTAGTTCTTTTAGCTCAGGGTTCGAAATTAACGGGGGCTTGGGGCATAATGCCCTTGAAAATGAACAAAATGCCCTCGAAAATCAGTTAAGGGGGGCACTTAATGCCCCCGACAGTTTACTAATTATATATATATATGTATCCGGTAATGGAGCGTCTGTGTATCGTACGGTTCAGATGATGCGCAAATAAAAAAATTCATTTGGCGGAGCCGGTGTTCTGCACTGGCTGCAGGCAGCAGCAGCAGCACTGCAGCCATAGGTGCTAGTCAGTTTGTGTAAAAATGGCACGCACAATATAAATCAATCTTCATTACGACTTTAAAAACATAGCCATTAACATTACATAGGCCTACACACATCTTGCCATAGCGTTAGCAGTTTGTAAACACAACGCACGTTTTAACTATGGTAGCTTGACGCAGCCCGCAAGCTAATACTGTACAGTCAATGAAATGTCACCGTAGCTACTAGCTACTGTAGCAGAGGAGGAAATGGGAGTCTGAGAGGCGGGGTGTTTAAAGACAATGATAGGCGTTTATTCAACATCCAAGAAGGCTAACATACAACTGTGTTTTACTAACTCCAATCGGGACTATTGCCGCTGTCCCACTGCATGTTGATGTTATGAACTCCTCCTAACGTTACCGGAGCTGATAACATTGCCTGAGCTGGCAACGCTAAAATGTCCGTGGGGACCCGGCACCAACCCATAGATAGTTCCAACTCACCGAATTACGTAATCCACCACAGTTGCACTCAATATTTAAATAATGTTAGTCTAAATAAATGTAGACAGAAACATAATAATTTCAAGCAGAAAACTAATCTTTCCATTAAGAACTGACAATCAGGGAATTTAAACATGGTTGACATTGTTTTTATTTGTTTGTATATTTTTCTTTTTCTTTTTTTTTTAATCTTTCTTCCCCTCCTTTTTCCCGATTTTACTCCCATCCCACCCTTCCTGGTTGTTGCGTACTTTCCCCTACTGTTGGTCCGGGAGACCGGAGACTGTCACATGCTTTCCTCCGACGCATGTGCAGCCTGGGGCAGGCCAACCTGGCCGCGCAGGTTCTCACCGGGGAGAGTGTAGCGTGTGGGAGGCCACACTATCTCTCCTCAGTTCCAACCCTCGCTGAGCAGGCGCCCCGACCGAACTGTAGGGGTCGCTGTCCACAATGCCCAGGACCCACCCTTCAGCTTTCCCACCCCCTGATACAGCCAATTGTATCAGTGTGAGAGGCCAGCCAAGCTGATAGCAATGCCGGGAGCTGGATTCGAACAGGCGAATCCTAGTGTCTCCCGGTGTTGGTGACGAACGTAATCTCCGTGCGCCACCTGCCCCCCCGTGTGTTTATATTAAAGAAAGGAAAGTCTAGTGCTGGCTGAGCATATTGTTTGTTTGCACTAAGTTAATACTTTGACAAATGTAGCCTATATTTTTCAGTCAGTTCAGTCTTTGTGTGCCAAACATTATTTAAGGCTGTAAACACTGTAAACCTTTTATTTTATTTTTAATAAATGAGAAGCATGTTTAGATTTGAGTGTTAAATTTTTTTTTTTAAAAATTAACGTATATCGAACTGAAAACCGGGGCCCACATAATCGTGATACGAACCAAACCGTCCATTTTGTGAACCGTCCCACCCCTACTGTTTATCATAAAAATTCAGTGCCCCCGAAATACAAAGAAAAGCCCCCGAAAATCAATTAAGGGGGGCAAAAAAAGCCCTTGAATTTTTTTTTTTTTTTCTAACCCTGTTTTAGCTCTTTCAGAGGTTTGTAGTTTCTTTTCTTTTTTGGGGGCTGAGGGAAACATGTCATTACAAGATGTCATTATTACCACCCTTTTAACATTTTGTAATTCTTCTTTTTCTCTTTGTTTCATGTTAGTGGTGTAAACATTAAAGTCCGTATCCACGCTTCAGGGTCTGACCGCATCAACGTGCTCCCCGAGAGGACAGGTAGGAACAAGTAGAAGCAAAGCTATATCTGGATTTCCTTTTTGCCAAAAGCCTTGTAGTGAAACTCCTCGCTGTCAGCGAGGCCTTCAACCTTGAACTGGAGAGTCTGGACTGGTCAGATGAACTCAATGGTACACTGGTTGACGAAACATGGCTTGGTTTCAAAACCAAATTCTCAGCAATACTAAACGACATGGCCCCCCTAAGAACCACCAGGGTAAAAAATCGCGCTGAGCCGTGGATGCACTCCGAAATACTGGCCGCTATGAAAACCAGAGACAAAAAATGCTCTGAGTTTCGTAAAAGTCAGTCAAAGCTTACTAAAAGCACGAGCAGTGAACTCCAAGCCCACGTGACGGAACTCAAACTAGAAAGAAACAGACTAAGAAACGACGTAAACTCCATGATCAAAACTGCAAAAAAGAATTTCATCAATGACAAAACTGAGGAAAACAAAAACAAACCACGTGAACTTTGGAAATTACTCAATAATCAACTAGGATGCAGTAAAAAACTTAAAACCAGATTCTCAAACATAAACATAAAAACGGACAACACGCTCATCACAGACAAGCTGGATGTAGCCAATTACTTAAACATTTTCTTCACAAACATAGCCACAACACTGGTAAACAAACTACCCTCCCACTCAGGGCTTTATGGGGTAGAACACATAGTAGCTTACTACAAAAACCTAGGGGTCCGCAAGGACGACTTCAAGCTGGAAATGGTAACAACAGATGAGGTACTCAATAAACTGAGCGCCCTCCAACCTAACAAGGCCACTGGCCATGACAACATCCCCTCCAAATTCCTCAGAGACTCAGCAGCCGCCATCACACCAATCATCACACACATAATAAACCTCTCCATAAAACAGGGACACGTCCCCAAGGACTTCAAAATTGCGAGGGTGACCCCTCTGCACAAAAAGGGCAGCAAATTAGACCCAGGCAACTACCGCCCTGTTTCTATTCTCACCTCCATCTCGAAAGTCATGGAAAAAATAGTCTACGAACAGGTCGAAAAGTACCTAGCGGAAAAAAATCTAATCTACGAATTCCAATCTGGCTTCAGAACATCCCACTCCACTGACACATGCCTTCTCTATTTGAATGACCACATCAAACAAGAGGTGGACGCAGGCAAATACTGCGGCATGGTCATGCTGGACCTACAAAAGGCCTTTGACACGGTCAATCACTCCATTCTGATTGACAAGCTAAAAGCAATTGGTTTTGATAGTCTATCAGTGAGCTGGATGCAATCCTACCTTGAGGGGAGGGAACAGATGGTGGAGGTAAACGGTACCCTATCCCCCCCCCTCACAGTGAGCTGTGGTGTTCCACAAGGAAGCATACTAGGACCGCTACTGTTCCTAATTTATGCAAATGACATGTCGTCAGCTTGTGACTGCAACTTGTTCCTGTTTGCGGACGACTCAGCCCTGCTGGTCTCTGACAAGAACAAGTTACAGGTTGAAAAAACCCTCAGCTCGGAACTAGGCAGAATCTGCATATGGCTCGCTGATAACAAACTATCATTACACATGGGCAAAACAGAGTCCATTCTCTTCGGTTCAAATAACAAACTCAGCAAGACCGACGGCTTCTCAGTTACAGTGGGTGACAATATTGTCACAAGGAAAGATGAAATTACCTACCTGGGTTCCATCCTAGAGGCTAATCTCTCCTGTGACAAAATGGCATCCAATGTAATAAAAAAAGTCAACCAACGAACTCGATTCTTGTACCGGATCTCCTCTCTGGTAAACAAGAACACCCTGAAGACTCTGGCAGGAGCACTCATTCAGGGGTACTACGACTATGCTTGCACCTCATGGTACCAAAGCACCTCAAAGGCGCTAAAAACAAAATTACAAACATCTCAAAACAAACTGGTCAGACTACTGCTTGACCTTACTCCTAGAACCCACCTCACCCCTGCCCACTTTGACAACCTAGGATGGCTTAGAGTAGACGACAGAGTACAGCAACTTGCAATGGGCCTGGTCTACAAGATACACTACACGACCAAGGTACCCATGTACATGTCAAAATACTTCCCAAAGGTCAGTGAATACCACGATCACAACACCAGAGGGAGCTCCACAAATCATGTTAAACCCAGATTCGGCTCAAATAAGGGACTAAACACGTTTCGCAATTATGCCACATCAATGTGGAACGCCCTACCCAAAGCTGTAAAGGAATGTGGATCACTACCCACTTTCAAAACCTCTCTCAAGGGACACCTACGGGAGACTGCAATTCAACACTGGCCCCTGTAAATATCCTAACCCAACCCCCTCCTACCTAGTATGGTTTTGTCAATAGTTCAATGTACAATTGTGTTTGTTTGTACAGTGTCTCCTCCCCCCCCCCCCCTCAATGTACAGTGTTACTTGTTTATACAGTGTGCCCCCCGGCCCCCCCCCCCCCCCCCCCAACCACCTCCAATGTAAATGACCCAGTATGGTTGTCAATATCCCAATGTACCCAACCCCCCCCACCCAACCTCCTCCAATGTACAGTTTCTACGTCAAATGTATATACTCCCTTTTCTTGACTCCTTCTGTATCACAAACAGTACTGTATTTGCAAATCTGGTATGTCATAAATGTATAGATGTAGCAGTACTGACTATCTGTATGTCATGTATGTCATATATGTCTATATGAATTGAAAATGGGGGACCCTGATGGAAACAAGACAAACATCTTTCTCAGGTCTGCATCCCCTTAACAATTGTATGTATTGAGCCGTACTGTATTGTACCCATTCTGCAATCTGTTAAATAAAGTTTTCATTCATTCATTCATTCATTCATTCATTCATTCATTCATTCATTCATTCATGTGAAAAGAAGCGGCTGGCGACTCCACATGTATAGGAGGAGGCATGTGGTAGTCTACACCCTCTCCAGACTGACAGAGGAGGCATGTTATAGTCTACACCCTCTCCAGACTGACAGAGGAGGCATGTGATAGTCTACACCCTCTCCAGACTGACAGAGGAGGCATGTGGCATGTCCCCAACCACCGCACTTTCACAGTCTTATTGTTGTCTCACTGTTCTGTCCTGTCTTGCACTTTACTTAAAATTATTTATTTACTGTTGTATGTTCTTAATTGTGAAAAAAGTATGCACTGTAATGCCAAAACACGTTTTTTTGTACCTGTATGTACACCTGTATGTCTACACCCTCCTCAGACTGACAGAGGAGACATGTGGTAGTCTACACCCTCCCCAGACCGACAGAGGAGGCATGTGGTAGTCTACACCCTCCCCAGACCAACAGAGGAGGCATGTGGTAGTCTACACCCTCCCCAGACCCACAGAGGGGGCATGTGATAGTCTACACCCTCACCAGGCAGACAGAGGAGACATGTGGTAGTCTACACCCTCCCCAGACCAACAGAGGAGGCATGAGGTAGTCTACACCCTCCCCAGACCAACAGAGGAGGCATGTGGTAGTCTACACCCTCCCCAGACCCACAGAGGGGGCATGTGATAGTCTACACCCTCCCCAGACCCACAGAGGAGGCATGTGGTAGTCTACACCCTCCCCAGACCCACAGAGGAGGCATGTGGTAGTCTACACCCTCCCCAGACCAACAGAGGAGACATGTGGTAGTCTACACCCTCCCCAGACCCATAGAGGAGACATGTGGTAGTCTACACCCTCCCCAGACCAACAGAGGAGGCATGTGGTAGTCTACACCCTCCCCAGACCAACAGAGGAGGCATGTGGTAGTCTACACCCTCCCCAGACCAACAGAGGAGGCATGTGGTAGTCTACACCCTCCCCAGACCAACAGAGGAGGCATGTGGTAGTCTACACCCTCCCCAGACCAACAGAGGAGGCATGTGGTAGTCTACACCAGAGGTCTGCAAGCCCAACACCATGGACAGATTATTTCTTTATGCATAGATAGGGTTCGGGTAGGGCTCGGGCTCCTTTTATTTGTCTCGCTTAATTTTACACACACGAGTCGTGCGCGCACACACAAGCGCGCCGTCACGTAGCGTTTTCATCAAAGCAACAAGCTAGACCGCTGAGAGCGTGTGTGTCAGAGATGGAGAAGCTGCCTTTGCTAGCTTGTGTTGAATATAGCCGCACGCAGCAGCTCGAACGAGCGATATTTCAGCACCGCAGGGAGAACGCTAGAGGAGAGGAGAACGGTGCGGAAGCCGTCAACGGTGGATGCCATTCTTTTTAGTGATGCACCGATACCGATAACCGATATTAATATTGCTGTTCTGGCCGATACCGATATTTACCGATGTCGATATCTCTGTATAGAAAACACTTTTTTATGATAATCAAATAAAGAGCAATTTTCCAAAACGCATTTTTTTTTTGTACTTTTGTAACATATTTTCAGAAATTACTGATATTTTTAAACAATTTAAGGCGAAAACATGTAAAAAAAAAAATTTTAAGAAAAAAAAATGGGAATTATTATTTTTTTTAATATTCTTTTAAATATCGGCCCTATCTTGATATCGGACCGATACCGATGTGTAAAAAGACTGCCATATCGGCCGATATTATATCGGCGGCCGATATATTGTGCATCACTAATTATTTTCCTTCACAGCGCCTGCGAATGAACAGCAGAGTGGAATAAACTGTAAAAATGTTTGCATGATTGTTCTTGGATTTAGCCGGTTGGCGAAGATTTGTCTGTTTTGTTAAAGTTGTTCAATGCAATAAGTAGTAGCCACTAGCCTGCAAACTGCCTATGCAAACTATTGAAGATTATTATGAAGAGGACAAAACGATCACACTTATGGATGATAAGGTGCGTTTTCACCAGACTACATTGGACTCGGCACTTCTTAGTTGGGTCATCTGTGGCACTTCCGTGACCGTGGAGAGCGAAGGTCCGTTTCTCAATGGATTTGTCATCTAGGAGGGTTAATAAACAAATTTAACCGGGGTGTATTTAAAAAAAAGGCGGGGAACATTTGTGAGACCAAAATCCAAAATGGCTGCCATGGAAATTAACTTTTTAATGGTTTGACCTACAATGATGCACAATACATGGTTTCAGAGCTTTCTTTGGTCAAGGAATACATATTTGGTGTTTATATAATGATTTGACCTATTGTTGACCTTCAAATGCAAGATGGCTGCCAATTTTGAGCTCCAAAAGAGATTTATTTTCAAAATCGTCACAGAGCCTTCATATTAGGCTCTAATGAAAGCTCTGCTCATGATGAGTTGAGTTATGGACACAGGGGATAGGTGGGTATCTTCCACCATATTCCATCCATATGTGAAAGTCGGAGACATGAGCACCCCTGTTTGCTTCAGCAGGGTGGGTTATTGGCCCCAGATGAGAGGAGAGAGAGGCTTTGTGCACCTTCAGAATCCTTTGGCAATCTGTGCATGCATATGGGGAGTAGGTGCTGAAAAAGGGACTATAGCTTGGCCGATTAAGTTCCGATCGATTTAGAATCGGTCGCGCCGTGTTCAGGAGACTCAGGCGTATAAAAGTCTATTCGATCATGTCTCTAGCACCCACACAGCCGTAGCTACAACCACTTACATCAAGGCTCTCATCCACATTCATTCATTTGCTCCCCCGCGATCTCCTCCATGATTTCAGAATCCCGGAAGTGTGGCCTATGATTGTCTTATTATAAGTCTATGCTGCTTTAAAGCGTGCATTGACTATAAACTACATTTCCCATAATGCATGTCAATTATGTGACCGGCAAAGTGGCGGCATCCCATGTAGATGGCAATGTCGCCTACATCAGTGTTTAACTACGGCGATTTCACCATCAAGTCGAATTGAGAATTGAACATCTTCATTAGTGTCATGATGCCAACATGTCCAGGAAGAGAAAAGTTGATGGAGATGGAAGGCAGTTTCAAGAAAGATGTGAAAGTGAAAACATGTTTGTGCTTGCAGGGCGGCTAGGTGGTGTAGTGGGCAAGGCGCTCGCCACCAATGCAGGAGACGCTATGTTTGAGCCCAGCTCTCCGCATTGCTATCAGCTTGGCTGGTCGTTCATACTAATACAATTGGCAGTATTAGGGGGTGGGAAGCTGATGGGTGGGGATCGGACGTTGTGGACAGCGACTCCTACAGGTAGGTTGGTGCGCCTGCGCAGCAGAATCAGGAAGCGACGGGGGCAGCGTGTCCCTCCCACGCAGTCCCCCGACGCTGAGAGATTGCGCTGTGCAGGTGAAAAGATGCGACGGCTGCTTCCTCGAGTACCGGAGGGGACACGTGATGCAAGGCTTCGTCCACATTGCAGCCGGCTTGTGGGAGGCATGGCCTAACAGCGTTCGAGACAGGGGAGGGTAGAATTGGACGATACGAAATTGGGTTGGGAGAAAAATAGAAAAATGGGAGAAAAAGTAGATAAAAAAAAAAACATGTTTGTGCTTCAAGGATAAGAAACGGTATGTCTTTTGTGTTATGATGCGGCGTCTGTCGTCAAAGAGTACAATCTACGTCTGCATTTTGACACCAAACACCAAACGCATGCCAGATTTAGCCTCCAAGAAAAACAACAAATTGTCCAAGAATTAAAAGGCAGACTGCAATCGCAGCAGAGTATGTTCACAGGAGCTACAGCCAGAAACCATGCAGCAGTGAAAGCAGCTTTATTGTCTGAACTGTCAGATCCAAGCTGGCTGTGTGACTTTTCTGTTGTGTGACATAACGAGCATCTCGCCAAATGTAATCAGAAGCTGCAGGACGCAAACAAGTCCAACCCAAAACTTAGACCAATATAGTTGTTGTAGCCAATTTAATGATTTTCTGTTTTTATGTTACTGTATGAAGGCACCGTGTCATCATGAAAGTGTTGACCAATTAGCAGGCAGTGGGCTCAGGAGGCGGGGCTCATGTGTGCTCAGGTGCAATCTATATGTATGGGTTCACAGGTGTGCAGCGGCAGGGAATTTGGGTAATATTCACAGGGAAGCCACACTATCTTTTTACCGTGCTCGTTTGTTTGTTTTCAGTTACATTGAGTAAATTTTTGAGTTTATTTTGTATGCTTATATTTGTCCACACCGCAAGTAGTAATAAAACACTCTCAACAGTGACCAAGGAGAAGACATCATTTTATTATCAACAAGCATCACGCGTAGGAAAGAGCTTCACCCAGTATTCCCTCACTGGCAACATTTCTTGTTAGGTTGCCCTTACACAAGTAAAAAGATAATGCTTCTAAACAAGATTGTTTTCGAAGACGGACAGATACGGAAGGAGTCAAGGAACAGCGGCCCTTTTTCATTGACGTTTTCTGCCGATTCAACCACGATATCAACAACACGGAACAGCACATCAAAGAAATTACGGTGAGACGGATTCATGAATGAATGGAATAAAGTTGTGGAAGGAGTCGCCTCGCGCAGATGGATAAAGGCAAATCCTACCAAGAATTCTATATAAAATCTCCGCCTATTGCTTGGCATTGTAAACATGAGTAGCGTGGGGAATCAGGAAATTAACGTTGAAATGGAGGCAGCTGTCAATCAAGATGAAACAGACAATGAACTTGGCAAAAGGCTTTCTAAGCCCACATTTAAAGCTTTGGAAACAAAGATCATGTTGTTACATAAAGAAAGGAACTTTGGACTGAAACAATTGTGTAAAATAGCTAAAGAGTTGGATCAAATGATGTGCTCAAATGAAAATATTTCCGTCATGCAAATTAAGCACGACACACTGTGGAAGTTGGTTGGTGAAACTACCCGGGTACATGAATCACTAAAACCTCTATTACCCGACGACGAAATGTTTAAACAAACAGAATGGTTTCAAGGTCACCTGCACAATGTTAATCAAATCATTGACAGAATGGAGAAATGGGTGTGTGCTAATAGGGAGCAGTGCATGCCCACACAAGTTGATGACAATGATTACGAATTCAATGATGTGCCCAATACAACTGAGGGTGTGGTTGACACAAAGAACAATGCTGTTTCGAGTACAAATGAGGTTCTGAATAACAACGGTTCAAATAACAATGCTGCGTCCTATACAAACGAGGGTCTTGATAATGATGGTTCAAACGTCAACTTTGTGTCAAATGAAAACGAGGAGGTGAATAGTATTGGGCCAGATGACAGTGTTTCCAATACGGGTAGATCAAGGGTGTCACGTGGTAGTTCTACCCGACACTCAATGTCATCAAACATTTCCGCATCCATATTGGCACAGGCCGAGGTGGCGGCACTCGTGGTATTGGAAATGGCATTAAAAGAAAGTCATGAAATGGAAGCTCAGGAGGTACAATTAAAAGCACAAATGGAAGCCCAGCAAGCACAATTAAAGACACAAATGGAAGCCCAGCAAGCACAATTAAAGACACAAATGGAAGCCCAGGAGGCACAAATAAGGAAAAAACGACAATTGCTTCAAATACAAAGTCAAATTGCTGCTCAGACAGCTAAGGTAAATGTTCTCAGGAACAGAGGGTCTGACATTGAAAGCAGAGTTACAGATGGAATGAACTCTTATGCATCAAAAGAAAAGGCTGTTCTCAACCCCTCTGCTGTACAATTCATTCCATCAATGTCGGATTGTCATGTCAGCTATCCACCAATAAGAGGGAGTGAACCTGCAATGACAATTGATGCACATCCAGCGGATTCAGCACAGCAATACAGATTTCCGCCAACAGGAGGCAGCAAACCTGCAGGACCAACTCAATCACACCAAAAGCTATATAAGCAGCCCAGCACGGTAGCCACTCGGCACAAGGAAATCAGTTCTCACGGAACCAAAACAAAACCAAGTGCCTTCACTGCAAGCATGCCACAGCGATCTCAACACCTACCTCCTGCTGTGTGTTCACCACAGCAACCCAGTCAAAGCAGTGAGGATCAAGGCAATATCCTCACGATCATGCAGAAGCAAAATGACATTACAGCATTACTTGTGCAACAGCAAGTTTCCTTATCATTACCCCCCAGGGATATACCAATCTTTGATGGAAACCCTTTTGAATACAACACATTCATTAGAGCCTTTGAACATGGAGTGGAAGGAAAGGTTGTTAATAGTGTGGACTGCTTGTACTACCTGGAGCAGTACACTAGAGGGCAACCTAAAGAGCTGGTAAAGAGCTGTCAACATATGCCATCCGACAGGGGGTATCACAAGGCAAGAACTCTTCTGCATGAACGTTTTGGAAATGAGCAGAAAATAGCCACTGCATATATGGAGAGAGCGTTTGGATGGGTACCTATAAAATCAGAGGATATCAAGGCTTTGCAAGCATTTTCGCTGTTTCTACGCATCTGTTGTAATGCCATGGAAGACATCAGCTATATGTCTGAGATGAACATGCCATCAAACCTACGGGCAATAATTATGAAGCTACCTTACAAACTCAGGGACAGATGGAGAAACATCGCTTTTGAATACCAGGAGAGACACCATCGTCAAGCAGGTTTCAGTGAAGTTGTCACCTTCATTGAAAGACAAGTGTCTATCGCATCTGACCCACTGTACGGGGACATTCTAGACACTGTTGTCTCAATGTCAAAGTTAAAGATTGGAAACAAATCTTCACAAGGACGCCTGCAGGAGAGAGGAAGCAGTTTTGCTACCTTTGTGGCACCCGTTGAGTTTGACAAACCAATAAGAGAATCCTGTCTGCTATGTGAAGAGGGTCACAGTGTGGAAACATGTTTTAAAATGGAGAAGAAGCGGCATTGTGAGAAAATAGACTTTCTAAAAAGAAAGGGTGCTTGCTTTGGATGCTTACATGTCGGGCACATAAGTTCACAGTGCCATAGTAGGTTGTTTTGTAAAATATGTAACCTAAGACATCCTACCATTCTCCACATTCATGAAAGGGAATGGCAAGAACTAAGATCACGACAAGATGGCACACGAGATGAAAACGGAATGAGTCAAGTCACCACTCCCAAAACTTGTGGCCACATAGGGGCCGGAGCACAAAATTGCGTCTTGTCTATTGTACCTGTCAAAATCAAGGCAAAGAAAGGCAATACAGTCTTAGAAACCTATGCATTCTTAGACCCCGGCAGTTCATCCACTTTCTGCTCTGAGCAACTCATGAGGAAGCTCAACTTGACAGGAAGGAGCACTAGATTCCTGATGAAAACAATGAACCAAGAAAACTTCGTCAACAGTCAAGTCATTTCAGGACTAGAGGTTGCAGCACTAAACAGTGACACCTACATTGAATTGCCTGATGTGTACACCCAACACAAGATGCATGTGACTCGCTCTAACATCCCGCGACAGAAGGACTTATATGCTTGGCCATATTTAAACACTGTGGAAATTCCTGCTATTGACGCTGACGTGGAGTTGTTGATAGGAACTAACACTCCAGACGCAATGGAGCCATGGGAAGTGATAAACAGCAGGGGTAAAGGACCTTACGCTGTTAAAACTCTGTTGGGATGGGTTGTTAACGGACCGTTGAGAGAAGGCGGTGACGGTGGGATTGGCTGCCCCACGGTCACAGCCAACCGTATTTCCATTGCTCAGATAGAGGAATTGTTGGTTGAACAATACAACCATGATTTCAATGAGAAATCAACAGCAGACAAGCCAGAAATGTCCATAGAAGACCTCAAGTTCATGCAGATTGTCAATACTTCAGCCGAACTAAAGAATGGACATTACTGCTTGCCATTGCCTTTTAGAGAGGACAACGTTGTTATGCCCAACAACCGCCACCTTGCTGAGCAAAGAGTCCTTGGCCTAAAAAAGAAATTAAATAAAAACCCTATCTTCAAAGAAGAATATACTAACTTTCTCAATAACGTCATAAGCAACGGCTATGCGGAGAGAGTGCCAGAGCACCAGTTGGAAGGAAAAGAGGGAAAGGTGTGGTATATCCCTCACCACGGGGTACACCATCCTAAAAAGAAAGACTTACGAGTGGTTTTCGACTGTACAGCAAGCTACAAGGGAGTGTCACTCAACACCAAGCTACTCCAGGGACCCGACTTGACAAATTCCCTGCTTGGAGTTCTCACAAGGTTTCGCCTAGACTCTGTAGCAATTATGGCTGATGTAAAGGCTATGTACCATCAAGTCCACGTGGCAAAGCGGGACGTGGATTTCCTTCGCTTCCTCTGGTGGCCAGGAGGTGATCTAACACAGCCACTCACTGAGTACAGAATGACTGTCCACCTGTTTGGTGCAGTATCATCACCCAGCTGTGCTAGCTTTGCCCTCAGGAAAACGGCTGAAGACAACAAAGCAGACTTCCCAGTCCACGTAACGGATACCATCCAGCACAACTTCTATGTGGATGACTGCCTGAAATCTGTGTCCTCAGAGGCAGAAGCCATATCCTTGGTTACAGACCTTACCGCCGTATGCCAGTTGGGAGGTTTCCAATTGTTGAAGTGGATGAGCAACAGCAGATCTGTGTTGGAAACCATTGATGTTGAAAAAAGAGCCAAGAACGTAAAGGAACTGGACTTCGACAGGGACAGCCTTCCTGTCGAGAGAACCCTAGGACTGCAATGGTGTGCAGAAACTGACACCTTTAGGTTCAACATGTCAGTTCAGGACAGACCATTCACAAGGCGAGGTCTTTTGTCTGTCGTCAGCTCAGTCTACGACCCTATTGGGTTTCTAGCACCCTTCACATTACCTGCCAAGATGTTGCTGCAAACTTTATGTAAACTGGACTTCAGTTGGGATGAGCGTATTCCTCAAAAGTATCAGCTACAATGGGTGGGGTGGCTAGAGGATTTGAAAAGACTCAGCACCTTTAGTGTGCCAAGATGCTTTCAACCCAAAGATGTTGGACAGCTCACAGGTGCCAGATTACACCACTTCTCTGACGCCAGCGAGAATGGCTATGGCACAGTTTCATACTTGAGGCTGCAAAACAATAATGAGAAGGTTCACCTGTCTTTTGTTCTAGGAAAAGCACGGGTTGCTCCTTTTAAAGAGTGTGACAATTCCAAGGATGGAACTGACAGCTGCTGTACTGGCAGCAAGAGTTGACAGGCTCCTGATATCAGAGTTACAACTGGAACTGGAAAACTCGACCTTCTGGACAGACAGCACAACGGTGTTAAAATACATCAGAAATGAAACAAAGCGCTTTCACACCTTTGTTGCTAATCGGATTGCTGCTATCAGAGAAGCTACAGATATCTCACAGTGGAGGTACATTGACACAAAACGGAACCCAGCAGACGAGGCCTCCCGCGGGGTGAAAGTTGAGCACATTCTCACCTGCAGTAGATGGATCCACGGCCCGGAGTTCCTTTCCAAAAGTGAGGAAGAGTGGCCTGTTAACATTATGGATACAAGTTCCATCAACAGTGATGACCCAGAGGTCAGAGGAGAGGCCTCAGTTAACGCTGTCATCATCAACGACGCACCACAAGCAACAAATCAGCTGATAACTTACTTCTCCTCATGGAACAGCCTTAAGACCTCAGTTGCGTGGTTTCTTCAGCTAAGGAAGACGCTGCAGGTGCTGCTTCAAAGGAGAAAAGAACTACAAGCTGCTCTGTGCAGCACCGAGTTTGACATAACTCACAAGAACAAAGTGGAAGAGGACATGAAGAGTTTCAGAGCCACAATGGGTGGTCACACCTTATGTCCTGAAGACATCGACACTGCGGAAAGAGCCATCATTCAATACTGTCAAATGGACAAGTTTAGTGATGAAATCACTGCTCTAAAAGAAGGAACATCTGGAGTAAAGAAAGGCAGCCACATTTGCAGACTTGATCCAGTACTGGATCACGGACTTTTGAGAGTGGGAGGAAGACTTAGCAAAGGAGCAATGCCCGATGATATAAAACATCCAGTCATTCTTGCTAAAGGTCAACACATCACCACTCTCATCTTACGCCACATGCATGAACAGCTGGGACACTGTGGAAGGAACCACCTGCTTTCGGGACTTCGCAGACGGTACTGGATCACCAAAGCAAATGCGGCTGCCAGAAAAGTACTCAACTCCTGCGTTGTCTGTCGACGAAACAGAGGAAAGCTGGGCGAGCAAAAGATGGCAGATTTACCAAAGGAAAGGTTGCAAGCTGACTTTCCACCGTTCACAAATGTCGGCATAGACTATTTTGGACCATTTGAGGTGAAGAGAGGCCGTAGCCTCATCAAACGATACGGAGTTATTTTCACATGTATGGCCAGCCGGGCAGTCCATTTGGAAATGGCCTACTCATTGGACACCAGTTCTTGCATTAACGCCATACGCAGATTCGTTTCTAGAAGAGGCCAAGTGTCACACATTAAGTCCGACAACGGCACCAATTTTGTTGGGGCAGAACGTGAGCTGAGAGAAGCTTTAACTCACCTAAACCAAGAGAAAATATCAAACTCACTACTTCACCTTGGAGTAAAGTGGAGTTTCAACACTCCAGCTGCATCTCATCATGGAGGAGTGTGGGAAAGGGTCATTCGCATGGTCAGGAAGGTGTTGACTTCTGTTCTTCATCAACAACATTTAGACGACGAAGGATTACAAACATTCCTGTGTGAAGTAGAGGCCATATTGAACGACCGTCCCATTACGAACGCCTCAGAGGATCCAAATGACCTTGAACCTTTGACCCCGAATCACATTCTTCTGTTAAAGGGCAAACCTTCCCTACCACCAGGGCTCTTCAGCAAAATTGATTCTTATTCTAAACGTCAATGGAGGCAAGTTCAATTCCTCTCCAACCTCTTTTGGCACAGGTGGGTTCGAGAATATGTACCACTGTTGCAAGAGAGACAACGATGGACAAAGGACAAGAGGAACTTTGCCACAGGGGACATCATCATGATTGCAGACTCTAATGCCCCTCGTGGATCCTGGCTGTTGGGCAAGGTACTGCAGACCTTTCCTGACAGACACGGACTTGTGCAATCCGTGAAAGTTCAAACCAAATATAACATTCTGGAGCGACCGATCACCAAGATCTGTCTTCTTTTGGAAGCTGATTAGATTAGTAACCATTTTTTCCCTTTGGACATAGGAGAAGTTTCCATGATCATAAAGATCTACTTTCTATTGGACACTGAGTAGACTGAAGCCACTTTTCTATTACTGGGGTTACTAACCCTACTGGGTTACACAAACTTTATGAACTACATGACTTGTGAACTATTGCCAAGATCTGTCTTCTTTTGGAAGCTAATTATATGATTATCTGTTTTTTCCTTCAGACTGCATGAACTTTGAGCACTACGAGTTAAATATCAACGCGGACTACGCACTTGGCTACAACCACTTGCATGCATTGAATTGTTATATGTTTATATAGTATCAATTGGGGCCCGGAGTGTTGTAGCCAATTTAATGATTTTCTGTTTTTATGTTACTGTATGAAGGCACCGTGTCATCATGAAAGTGTTGACCAATTAGCAGGCAGTGGGCTCAGGAGGCGGGGCTCATGTGTGCTCAGGTGCAATCTATATGTATGGGTTCACAGGTGTGCAGCGGCAGGGAATTTGGGTAATATTCACAGGGAAGCCACACTATCTTTTTACCGTGCTCGTTTGTTTGTTTTCAGTTACATTGAGTCAATTTTTGAGTTTATTTTGTATGCTTATATTTGTCCACACCGCAAGTAGTAATAAAACACTCTCAACAGTGACCAAGGAGAAGACATCATTTTATTATCAACAAGCATCACGCGTAGGAAAGAGCTTCACCCAGTATTCCCTCACTGGCAACATTTCTTGTTAGGTTGCCCTTACAATAGTTGTGAACTGAGACAACCCTTATTCTAGAGTCCAGTTACAGTTGTGGTCATGCAGACACATGTTTTCTGTAATCAAACTATCTCCCATTAGTTGGATGTATGGCCTCTGCCAGGTTGAGTGCAGCCATTTGTTTTAGTAACATCTGCTACATCTGTCCCTCGTGTTCTTAGCAGCACAAGTGTTGGTTGCACCATAGTTCTGCCCCTCTGAATGAACCTCAGTACATATGCAATTTAACTGATAGATACACAAAATGTATGTGTTTATGTTCATTTAATTGTGGTGTTTTCATTTCTACTAAATAAGTGTACATTTTGTTTGGTTTGGTAAACATTGCACTATGAACAGTCTATCAGTGTACTGTATGTGTGTAGGGGCAGGTATAACCTGGTTCCCAGTTTTATCTCCGTGAGATAAAGCCTGGTAAAGAACTACTGCCTAAAGTGTCTATGGGGTAGAATTTCCGGTATGTATTTCCCCTGGAAGCTGCCTCCGATTTACGATTTACGAGCGTCTGCTTCGTTCTTTGTTTCTCTGGGGACTATAAACAGATCTGGGCTGACCAGAACCGGTACGGCTGACCGGAACCGGTACGCCTGTAGCCTGTACTTCCTGTACTTCCATTTAGACCGTTTAGGAGGCATATCTTGTCCAGCCAAGGGCAGGTACAATTCCTGTTTCTTTCGGCCATGGGATTTAGTGGATCATATTAAGTGAACTATATGTACTGAAGACACAGTTGGACTTTAACAATTCCATGTACGAATAAATAAAAATGAAATGAAAATGAAAAATAGCCTGATCATTGATTGATAGAGTAATATGTGGTTCTTAACCTGATAAATCAAAAGGATTTATGTAAAAAATAATGTATACATCTATGCAAATGCATATTGTGGTGGAATTTTAGCTAACAATGACCCAGTTGGAACTGAAAGAATGATTACTTGAATCAAGGATAGAAGCTGATAAGCTAAATGTATTATCTGTGCAGAGTCTCACTTCAGTTTACAATGTGTAGCTGAAAAGAGACGGTTTGAATGCAAAGACTGAGACAGGCAGGATACCGGGGGGCTGCCCAAAATCAGACATTTCTAAGAAGCTGTGCTTCGTATGTTAATAGTGGAATTCAGATATGGCTATGTCTGGACAAAAAAATGCAAACCTAGAATTTCTAACAGGAAACAAGCTTCCTGTGTTGCAACGGGCAGTTGTATCGTTGTTTTACATATAGCAGGATGTGTGAGGAACTGAAAGTAACACCTCTGTATCTCCTTGCATCTTTACGAAGAAATATAGAACAGAAAAACGTAGGCAATTTCAACAGAAGTGCATTGTAGACATTTTCTGAGCAGGGTTAAAGAGCAAATACAAAAATAAAGATTTTCCTATAACAATATGTAATATTTGTAACTTGAAGTAATAGAATAGAAGTAATAAATACATAAACAGTTATTTAACAATATGTAAAGAAGTAGTTACATTTATTTTATATTACATTTACATTTATACTGTCTTTGGCCCTTTGAGGGCAACCATAATGCTGACGTGGCCCTCTGTGAAAATGTGTTTGACACCCCAATTATACTTCCCTGTTAATTCGGACCCGGTCTACACCTTTGCCTAGGGGACATTCTTCTCACCTGAGGACAGCGGTGTGCTTTTCCTTATCTATCACTGTCCCCACCATAAAAAAGGTACTTTACCCCTTCACCACTGGACAAGTCCAGCAAGACCGACGGCTTCTCAGTTACAGTGGGTGACAATATTGTCACAAGGAAAGATGAAATTACCTACCTGGGGTCCATCCTAGAGGCTAATCTCTCCTGTGACAAAATGGCATCCAATGTAATAAAAAAAGTCAACCAACGAACTCGATTCTTGTACCGGATCTCCTCTCTGGTAAACAAGAACACCCTGAAGACTCTGGCAGGAGCACTCATTCAGGGGTACTACGACTATGCTTGCACCTCATGGTACCAAAGCACCTCAAAGGCGCTAAAAACAAAATTACAAACATCTCAAAACAAACTGGTCAGACTACTGCTTGACCTTACTCCTAGAACCCACCTCACCCCTGCCCACTTCGACAACCTAGGATGGCTTAGAGTAGACGACAGAGTACAACAACTTGCAATGGGCCTGGTCTACAAGATACACTACACGACCAAGGTACCCATGTACATGTCAAAATACTTCCCAAAGGTCAGTGAATACCACGATCACAACACCAGAGGGAGCTCCACAAATCATGTCAAACCCAGATTCGGCTCAAATAAGGGACTAAACACGTTTCGCAATTATGCCACATCAATGTGGAACGCCCTACCCAAAGCTGTAAAGGAATGTGGATCACTACCCACTTTCAAAACCTCTCTCAAGGGACACCTACGGGAGACTGCAATTCAACACTGGCCCCTGTAAATATCCTAACCCAATCATTCCAACCCCCTCCAATGTACAGTCATTTACCTAGTATGGTTTTGTCAATAGTTCAATGTACAATTGTGTTTGTTTGTACAGTGTCTCCTCCCCCCCCCCCCTCAATGTACAGTGTTACTTGTTTATACAGTGTGCCCCCCGCCCCCCCCCCCCCCCCCCCAACCACCTCCAATGTAAATTACCCAGTATGGTTGTCAATATCCCAATGTACCCGACCCCCCCCACCCAACCTCCAATGTACAGTTTCTACGTCAAATGTATATACTCCCTTTTCTTGACTCCTTCTGTATCACAAACAGTACTGTATTTGCAAATCTGGTATGTCATAAATGTATAGATGTAGCAGTACTGACTATCTGTATGTCATGTATGTCATATATGTCTATATGAATTGAAAATGGGGGACCCTGATGGAAACAAGACAAACGTCTTTCTCAGGTCTGCATCCCCTTAACAATTGTATGTATTGAGCCGTACTGTATTGTACCCATTCTGCAATCTGTTAAATAAAGTTTTCATTCATTCATTCATCCATATGTGGCTGTGTCACATAATCAAACTGTTAATATCTTCTATTAAAACATTACGAATACCATCAACATGTTAATCTATTCTATTTTTACTTAGGCACTTGGGTCAGTTGAGAGCTCTTGTCAACTCTCCACATTCATAAAGGTTGAGTGAATTTAATCGAATAATTCTTACCCCAATCAGTAACTACACTACAAGGGGCACTGTGGGATTATGGACATGGTTGTTTGATTGTTGAGAATATTTTCCCCTAGTGAATATTCAGGACGTCTTTAAATCCAAGTGTTTTGATGTTTGGGGAATATTTGATTCTTCTAAAATAAGACATACGATTATTATGAGTCACCAAAAGCCACTGCTTAAAAAACATCCGAATATCACATCAAGTACCGTATCGATCTGGTATAAATGGGCTAACAAGGACTGCTGGTATAAATGGGCTAACAAGGACTGCTGGTATAAATGGGCTAACAAGGACTGCTGGTATAAATGGGCTAACAAGGACTGCTGGTATAAATGGGCTAACAAGGACTGCTAATAGACTGTTCCAGCCAAAACACAGAAGCATCAGCTTCCATTCATCTTCGTAGTGTTAAGAGTGACCTGTGTCTCTCTCTCTCTCTGTGTGTGTCTCTCTCTCTCTCTGTGTGTCTCTCTATCTCTTTCTCTCTCTCTCTCTGTGTGTCTCTCTGGCTCTCTCTCTCTGTGTGTCTCTCTGTGTCTCTCTGAATGTCTCTCTCTGTGCTTGTGTCTCTCTCTCTGTGTCTCTCTCTCTATTTTTAAAACATCCCCCACTGTGTGTCAGTGGTCAGTGGACACAGATGAAAACATATTAACATTAGGTGACAGCGGACCTGACCAGATGAAAACATATTAGGTGACAGCGCACCTGACCAGATGAAATCATATTAGGTGACAGCGCACCTGACCAGATGAAATCATATTACGTGACAGCGCACCTGACCAGATCAAAACATATTAGGTGACAGCACACCTGATCAGATCAAAACATATTAGGTGACAGCGCACCTGACCAGATCAAAACATATTAGGTGAAGGTGACAAGGAAGCCACAGACTCATACCCCCCCGACACTCAACTAACCGCCTCGGACAGTCCTTCATACCAGTGGCCATCAGGCTCCACAACAGTGGGCAGGGACTGCTGCCAGACATCAACCTAGAACTAATAGGAACCCAAGTAGGACAATAACCTTATGCATACTGCACCTTATGTGGATATTGTGATACTGTGAATAATGAATAATGTATATTTCAGTTAGTTAGATAGTAAATTATAACACTACCTTATGCATACTGTACCTTATGTGACACTGTGAAAATATATTTCAGTTAGTTAGATAGTAAATTATATTGACCTATTTGTTTACACTGCTTGTGTTGTTTTCACTACCTGTACCCCCCCCCCCCCTTCCCCCATGCTGCTATGATGCCTGAATTTCCCCAAGGGGATCAATAAAGGAATATCTTATCTTATCTTAAAAGGAAAGATGAAATTACCTACCTGGGTTCCATCCTATAGAGGCAAATCTTTCCTGTGACAAAATGGGATCCAATGTAATAAAACTAAGTCAACCAACGAACTAGATTCCTGTACCGGATCTCCTCTCTGGTAAACAAGAATACCTTGAAGACTCTAACAGGAGCACTCATTCAAGGGTACTACGACTATGCTTGCACCTCATGGTACCAAAGCACCTCAAAGGCACTAAAACAAGATTACAAACATCACAAAACAAACTGGTCAGACTACTGCTTGACCTTACTCCTAAAACCCACCTCACCCCTGCCCACTTTGACAACCTAGGATGGCTTAGAGTAGACGACAGAGTACAGCAACTTGCAATGGGCCTGGTCTACAAGATACACTACACCACTAAGATACCCATGTGCATGTCAAAATACTTCCCAAAGGTCAGTGAATACCACGACCACAACACCAGAGGGAGTTCCACAAATCATGTTCAACCCAGATACAATTATTTAAAATAAATTAAAAAAAATTATAATTTTTTTTAATAAAAGAAAAATCGTCATAACTTAGAAATGAGATTGCATAGGTCTATGAATCGATATCGCGATTCTGTTTCGATTAATTGCCCAGCCCTACAGTGTGTACAGTAAATTAGCTTGGTGATCAGATTCATTGTGATGTAGGCTAAGCTGGATAGCTACTGTTAGCATACGAGCTTTTACAAACACTGTAGCCTACTTACTTTTTCATCCACAACTTTTTTTCTGATCCAGATGCATAAGTCCACTTCTTCATGTTGCTCAGTTGCTGGTTTATACTTCGGTCCTAATGTTGGCGCAAAGTTTAATTTAGCCTGTGTTGTTATAGCTGTACAGTTTACTAAACTACTAGCTTGCTATGTTTCACACAGTCAAAACGGGTCCAGCTGCAGGTTCAGAGGTTAGGTTTAGCTCGGGCCAATCTCATGTTTCTCAAGTTTCTTTATTAGTTGTCATACAGAAGTACAGAATACTTTTATACAAAATGCTTCTTTCTGTTACATTTTGTATAAAAGTATTCTGTACTTCTGTATGACAACTAATAAAGAAACTTGAGATTGGCCCAAGCTAAACCTCCGAACCTGCAGCTGGACCCGTTTTGACTGTGCGATGCAGCAATCTCTGATTGGATTTGCAAGGCTGCCAATCATTCAACCTCTGTGTATTATTGGATGTCAAGGGCTGTCAATCAATCAATCCTCCATTCAATGGCAAGAGTTTAACTGCACAGACAGTGCTTAGATGACATTAATTTTTGATTGGCTGTTATTTATTATTTATTTAACCCTGGTCAACCTGTGCAGATATTCTGCACGAATAATTACTGCAGTGCAGGCCTGCTCAGAGCGGTACATTTTGGCTATTTTTGAAGAAAAAAAAATTCACTGGCATTTTTTTTACAGAGGAAAACATTTATAATAAAAAGAATTATAATAATAATTACAAAAAAAAATATATATATATAGTTTTTTTTCCCTTTTTTTATATATATATATATATATATATATATATATATATATATATATATATATAGGTATATGTAAATTAATAATAATTATGAATTATGAGTGAATTTGTGTTTCACGTGTTGTCATAGAGAAACCTCCACTGCGTCAGACGCGGTGCGGTAGGGCTGCACGATTTTGGGAAATAATCTAATTGCGATTATTCTGACAGATATTGCGATTTGCGATGCGATTATAACATATATATATTTTTTTTTACAAGAAGAATGTTGCTGCTTTCTGTAGTCGGGTCCCAACTGCAAAATTACTGTATTACCCTGTATTATACACTTTTACTATCATGTAGACTATTCTGATTTGTGTTTGTGTTTACATGTGATGTATTGTATATTGTATACATGCACATTTATTATGTTCTTGTGTGATGTATTGCACATTTTATTGCTGTGTGATGTATTGCAAATGTTATTGCTGTCAAAGGAGATCTTGTATCTCAATGGGACTTCCTGGTTAAATAATTTATTTTTATTTTTATTTTTTTTTAATTGCAGACTTGGCGATTTGATAATTGCATCATTCCAAATTGCGATTTCGATAAAAAAACGATTAATCCTGCAGCCCTAGTGCAGGGTACACCTTGTATAGTGGTGATGGTTCTCCGTCAGACGCGGTGCAGGGTACACCTGGTATAGTGGTGATGGTTCTCCGTCAGAAGCGGTGCTGGGTACACCTGGTATAGTGGTGATGGTTCTCCGTCAGAAGCGGTGCTGGGTACACCTGGTATAGTGGTGATGGTTCTCCATCAGACGCGGTGCAGGGTACACCTTGTATAGTGGTGATGGTTCTCCGTCAGAAGCGGTGCTGGGTACACCTTGTATAGTGGTGATGGTTCTCCGTCAGACGCGGTGCAGGGTACACCTTGTATAGTGGTGATGGTTCTCCGTCAGACGCGGTGCAGGGTACACCTTGTATAGTGGTGATGGTTCTCCGTCAGACACGGTGCAGGGTACACCTTGTATAGTGGTGATGGTTCTCCGTCAGACGCGGTGCAGGGTACACCTTGTATAGTGGTGATGGTTCTCCGTCAGACGCGGTGCAGGGTACACCTTGTATAGTGGTGATGGTTCTCCGTCAGACGCGGTGCAGGGTACACCTTGTATAGTGGTGATGGTTCTCCGTCAGACGCGGTGCAGGGTACACCTTGTATAGTGGTGATGGTTCTCCGTCAGACGCGGTGCAGGGTACACCTTGTATAGTGGTGATGGTTCTCCGTCAGACGCGGTGCAGGGTACACCTTGTATAGTGGTGATGGTTCTCCAGGATTCTGAGCCATTATAGTAGCGTGGTCTTTACGTTTGAGTTGAAGATTTGTAGCTTGGTCCTGAGTGAGTTTTTTTGCCTTCCAGATATTGTTTAGCAGGATGAATGTTGTCCTTGCCTTTCCAATCCTGGCTTGGACGTCGTCTTCCGTACCCCCTTCCACAGAAATCTGGCTGAGCTCAACTGAAAATGCTTGACTGAAAAATGGGCGTTGCAACAAGGTCAAGATTAAAAGTCCATACTCTTAGCAAAAACTAAAACTTTACTGAAAAGGGATATTGCACAACAGGGATTAGGGCAGGGGTCTCAAACTCAATTTACCTGGGGGCCGCTGGAGGTAGAGTCTGGGTGAGGCTGGGCCGCATCAAATATTCCACAAAAAAAGGGTTTAAAGTATTCAAAAAAAAAGTACAACTGATCCAATCTTCTCAATCTTTAGCAATAACATTTCAGAACATGAACAGTTCTTCAGAACATGAACGGTTCTTCAGGCTTCTCAGTGGTGTCAGTGGACTCATCCACAGCTATGGAAATGCACTGTGCATTTTTTTTATTCTATCACAAAGCTGTTTAATCAAATCACCAGCCAGTATTTCAGTTATTCTGGTTGCTGTGCGATCTGAGGGGGATTTGCTTTTGTTTGCCTTCAAACATGGTCTCCATCACTTCAGTCATACATTATTTTCAAATAGCTACCGTTTCTTGGCATATAGTCACATAATTGGTTTGGTGCTGGGACCAGGGGAGTAGCTGAGCTGGGGGGGGGGGGGTCAGCAACCTTTACTATCAAAAGAGCCACTTTTCCCCCGTCCCACAAAATAAAATGCTCAGGGAGCCGCACAACCTATTTACCCTTCAAATGAAGATAACACAGTGTATAACATTTTATATATAGTTATCATCAAGCATACCCCACATTTAGCATAAAACTCCTGACAATTGCATACCCAAAGTAATTTGCGATTTATTATACTTTATACTTATAGCACACAGTTTGTTGCATTAATGGGATTATAAAGCAACAAAAAGAAAATTTTATTTTTTATTGCCGTTTTTACCTGTTATAACAAAGGAAAACCTCAAACTCTTATGAAGAGGAGAAAAAAGACTGGCTGTGTAGACCTATTTTTAAATAAAACACAGAAGAGGAGACAAAACACTGGTGTCTGTAGACCGACTTTGAAATAAAACCCTGAACTATTCAGGTATATTTGAGTCCTTCCCTTATTTGTGGAACATTTATAAAATAAAAAGTAGTCCACTTTGAAAAAAGACTACCATGTGTAGACCTACTTTGAAATAAAACACAGAAAAGGAGAAAAAACACTGGCATCTGTAGACCTACTTTGAAATAAAACCCTGAACTATGCAGCTCTATTAGAGTCCTTCCCTTATTTGTGGAAAATCTATAAAATAAAAAGGAAATTTTTCGTTGTTTGCAAATTTCGCACCACATATCAGGCATACAGGTATTAGGGATGCTCGATATTGGCTTTTTTACCGATACCGATATTCCGATATTGTCCAACTCTTAATTTCCGATACCGATATCAACCGATATCAACCGATACCGATATATGCAGGGTTTCCCCCCCCCCCCAAAAAAACTAAATAATTTCAGGTAACTAATAATTTCACTGGATATATATATAACAAATATTGTTATTGTTTTATTTTATTTTAAACCGATACCAATATTTTCCGATATCACATTTTACTGCCGATATCGGCCGATAATATCGGTCGGCCGATAATATCGGACATCCCTACTAAATATCTTAGTTGATGAAATATTAGTTCATTTCAGTGTCACAGTATGACATCGATTTCCAAAATAAGAGAGACTTTTTTTTTTTTGGGGGCCAGGGAGCCGCAGCTGATTGGCTAAAGAGCCGCATGCGGCCTCAGAGCCGCAGGTTGCCGACCCCTGGGCTAGACAGTCAGCTGAGTTCAAAGTCAAATTCCCTTTACTGTGTGTTGATGAAATTTTGTAGCCTAGGATTCTGTTAAAATTTCGAAGTGAATTTTATTGTTTGTTTTGAGTTGACCTTTAAATTCAGCTCAAGCAACTAACCTTGCTAACTTTGCATACAGAATACTATTTTATGTTAGGCTATAGTGTAGGGTGACCAAACGTCCTATTTTGCCCGGACATGTCCTCTTTTCACGCCCTGTCCGGGGCGTCCGGGGGGGGTTTATAAATTCATGGAAATGTCCGGGGTTTCATTGTTTTTCAGTTTCAGTTTCACGGCCCTTTGCGAGCATCTGAAGGCTCGGGACTGCATTTTCCGCCGAACATATAAATTACCGAATTAAAGCGCTATTTGTTGCCGTTCTAATGCCATCTGAATCGCCAAAATCCATGCCTCACTTTTCGAGTTACATGCCGATATGTCAGGCGTGCGACTTTTTACGTGGCGCGCCAGATTATCACCCCGGACTCCCGGAGAAGCATGCAGCTGCAGAGCCGCAGAGCCAGCGGCGCTCTCAGGGCCGCGCTCTGACGGCCGCGCTGTGAGGGCCGCTCAGCAGCGCCACCCACCCAATGGCTGAATTGGAGTATTGGCACAGCTGTGAGATCCGCGCGAGGCCAGAGGATGTACATACTATATGAGTAAATTAACTATACTTTTGCTCACACAATATCTTGAATGAATGTGTTTATTTATTTCGAACATAAATTGAAAATAAATAATAATAAAAAACAAGTAATAAACAGATTAAAAAACAAACAAGCAGGAGTATAGGATGAAGTGTAAACGTATATGTATTCATACCCCCTTGATTGATTGAAAACTTTATTAACAAATTGCAGAATGGGTACAATACAGTACGGCTCAATACACACAATTGTTAAAGGGATGCAGACCAGAGAAAGACTTTTGTCTTGTTTACATCAGGGTCCCCCATTTCAATTCATCATAACATATGACATACATGACATACAGATAGACAGTATTAAGTATACCTTCACACTCTATTATCTTATGCAACTCATATTCACTCCACAAACTGAAATATACATACATTGTTGAATGAACAGCCTGTTTCTTGAAGTTAGACTCTCCTCTAAATTGTAACCCCCCTCTCTATAACAGAATTTTTGGATGTTACCCGGGAGTGAATTGTTTCGTGCTTTAAACATGATTTGTGCAGTCTTAAATTCAGCCAGGTCCCAGAGTTTCATGGCATGTGATTTAAAAAATTTTGTGTTGGTGTGTTCCAGATGTCCTACCTTATTGATAATCAAATCAAAATCAAATGTATTTGTAAGGCCCGACAACACACGTTAATGTCCCTTCAGGCCCATGTCCCTTCAGGCTATGGATTTGCGGTGTTTTCCAGCTTATACAAAAAAAATATATATATTATTTTGGAATATTGCAACTACTACACAAAAACGTGAGTACACAAGTTCAACTCATGTTCAGCCCTATGTTACTCATTAGCACTAAAAGTGATGTTTCTTTATTGTGTACGAAACTTCAGAATGTTATCTTTCAAAAGAGACCAGGCCTATGCATGTGCTATAAGCATAAAGTATAAAGATAAGCTTTGCAAAAAAAGTATGCAGTCCTCAAGTTCAAGTAAAAAAAATTCTCACTTTTCTGGGCGCATGTGGGATATTGCAACCACTGCAGAAAAATGTGAGTACACAAGTTCACGTTCAACTCAAGTTCAGACCTATATGCTACTCTATTTCATTAGCACTAAGTGATTTTCCTTTTTTGCATTAGTAACTTCAGAATGTTATCTTTCAAAAGAGACCAGGCTTATGCATGTGCTATAAGCATAATGTATAAAGATAAGCTTTGCAAAAAAATGTAGTCCTAAAGTTCAAGTAAAAAGAAAAATTGCTGCTTTTCTGGGTGCATGTTTCCAAGCATATGTTAAAACAATAAAGGCATCTTTGAGTAAACTTTGAGTAGAGATTCAAGATTCAAGAGGTTTATTCATCACATACAGTACAGTACACAAGACATAGTGAAATGAAGGTGGCCATGCCCGCTTTGATTGTGCAAAGTATCATTAAGTATCTCGAGGCTGGGGCCAGCATGTCCTCTTTTTTGGAAATCAAAATATGGTTACCCTACTATAGTGCAAAATTATTTTTGGTTCATTATGAAAATGTGATGGGATGAACTGGACACCATATTCTCAGTAACCGCAAATCAGCAACTGTTGTTTACACACAAACATTGACTTTATTGACCTCAGAGATTACTTATACTGTATATTATTCAACTCATCATGAGCAGAGCTTTCATTAGAGCCTAATATGAAGGCTCTGTGACGATTTTGAAATAAATCCCTTTTGGAGCTAAAAATTGGCAGCCATCTTGCATTTGAAGGTCAACAATAGACCACTACACTTCCGCGTTACATTGAAATCGGGGAGGAGATTGCGGGGGGGTCAAATGAATGAATGTGGATGAGAGCCTTGACATTAAGTGATTGCAGATACGGCTGTGGGGGTGCTAGAGACATGATCGAATAGACTTGTATGCGCCTGAGTCTCCTGAACACGGCGCGAGACATTCCTAATCGATCAGAACTAAATTGGCAGCGAAAAAGACAGTTTTTAAGCATCGATTTCCCCATGCACATGCGCAGATTGGCCACGGAGTGTGACGCAACGTACATCCACCTGGAATGTTCCATTAGAGGGGCATTAGAGGGGGTGTTGTGTTGTGAGAATGATAAGATAGAATTAAATATACAGTAAAAGGAATACAGTACAAATATACAGAAGTCTACAGTAAGTGTAATATTGCACAGTGTTGTGCATTTATAATCAGTAGCTTAGGCTACATAGTAGGCTAATAACAGCCTATTCTAGTCTAGCAGGTGCTGGTATAGACTAGTAATGTTGATTTTCAGTCATCTATGAAATTTTTGGCTAGATATACCGTATATCTAGTCAAGAAATGTCATTATATGTCATATATGTCATATATTATACTCTATACCAGCACCTCGCGCCGTGTTCAGGAGACTCAGGCACATACAAGTCTATTTGATCATGTCTCTAGCACCCCCACAGCCGTATCTGCAATCACTTAATGTCAAGGCTCTCATCCACATTCATTCATCTCCTCCCCGATTTCAGAATCCCGGAAGTGTTGCGGTGGTCTATAAGTCAAATCATTATATAAACACCAAATATGTATTCCTTGACCAAAATAAGGTCTGAAACCATGTATTGTGCATCATTGTAGGTCAAACCATTAAAAAGTTCATTTCCACAGCAGCCATTTTGGATTTGGTCTCTCACAAATTCCCCCCGCCTTTTAAAAAAATACACCCTGGCTACATTTGTTTATTAACCCTCCACGGTCACGGAAGTGCCACAGATGACCCAACTAAGAAGTGCCGAGTCCAATGTAGTCTGGTGAAAACGCACCTTATCATCCATAAGTGTGATCGTTTTGTCCTCTTCATAATAGATTACCTGGTCTCTGATGTAATGCAAAAGAAATAATCCAATTATCTGATCGCCATTCCAAATACTGCTCGTGGAGATCCGTCCCACATTACAGAGCGTTACACATGAACGGGCGGGCAGGGTTACTGTTCCATGCCATCGTTGTAAAGGCCTACCTCGCCTGAGTATTTAAACCCCGCCCGCACGGCTCACATCGGCCCGGAAAAGAAACTACACCATTTCTAATAGAGTGCAATACCGGCTGGAAGGCGTATGCGGCAGTATTTGCCCTTTTGCGAGCTCAGACCCATTTCCAATGATAACATCAGGCTGGATGGATGAAATATGAACGGATATAGCTAATAAAAGAAATAACGATGAAAACCTGACTATACTCGGTCTGGCGTTGAATGAGTTAATAATGTTCTGTAGTCAATAATGTGGTTCTGTAGTTAATAATGTGGTTCTGTAGTTAATAATGTTGTTCTGTAGTTAATAATGATGTTCTGTAGTTAATAATGTTCTGTAGTTAATAATGTGGTTCTGTAGTCAATAATGTGGTTCTGTAGTTAATAATGTGGTTCTGTAGTTAATAATGTTCTGTAGTTAATAATGTGGTTCTGTAGTTAATAATGTGGTTCTGTAGTTAATAATGTGGTTCTGTAGTTAATAATGTGGTTCTATAGTTAATAATGTTCTGTAGTTAATAATGTGGTTCTGTAGTTAATAATGTTCTGTAGTTAATAATGTGGTTCTGTAGTTAATAATGTTCTGTAGTTATTAATGTGGTTCTGTAGTTAATAATGTTCTGTAGTTAATAATGTTCTGTAGTTAATAATGTGGTTCTGTAGTTAATAATGTTCTGTAGTTAATAATGTGGTTCTGTAGTTAATAATGTGGTTCTGTAGTTAATAATGTTCTGTAGTTAATAATGTGGTTCTGTAGTTAATAATGTGGTTCTGTAGTTAATAATGTTCTGTAGTTAATAATGTGGTTCTGTAGTTCTGTATCGTATGGCTCCGCTCGGCGTCACTACTGCACTGTACCTCGCTCGTGCACGCGCACTGAATAAAAAATTCCACAATGTACCTTTACATCCCAACATTCGTCTGACCACACCCCTATCAGCTTACCTTCATAAGCAGGTGTGTGGCCACCTACTCGCCTCCTTCTTCGCTTTCACCACAAGGAAGTGCCTTCGGTAGATCCCCACTTGACGAGGTTGCTAGTTGAAGAAAGTTGAGACGAGTTTACATTGTGCTTATTTTTTTCTTCTCTCATAAATATTCAAGAGAAAAATCTAAGTCATAATGTCTACTTCGGAGAGTCGTAGAACCACTCTTCACCAGCGGTTCTCCATTCCCGCCTCCGTCGTGCGTTCTGGTGCGGGGCTGTTGCCGCGTTCGTGGTCGGCAGCCACGCCCGGTAGGCATCCGATGGGTAGTTTGCCTCTCCGAGGAGCCAGTGCACCAGTGCCGTCGACTCTGCGATGGCCTGGTTCTGGCTCTGGTTCCTCTGGTTCCGGGGAATCGTCCGTTGTTGAACGGCCGGTTCCGTTGGTTCCGGAGGATTTGAGATGCAAACTTTTTGCGTCTGCTCGGTCCCGTCGCAAGATGGTGTCCTGCAGACGCGAACGGCCTGGGTTTGGGGAATTGCTGGAGACCAGCGAGGATGCGTCTGTCTCTAGCTGCCCAATGGAAACAGAGGATTGCATGGTAGAGGCGGACGGGTTCTTGTTTGAAGGCCCAGTAGAGACGAATATCCCACCCATCCAGGTAACACTGGAGGGGGGTGATATGTCTCCTTGGGGCGCCTTGTTTGAGGATGTCGGGGAAACCCCTCGGCCTCATCGGCAGGATGCCCTACTATCAGCCACATCAGACTGTGGCTCCTTAACCAGTCGCAGCCTGCTGCATGTGAGGGATGCGGGTTCGGTGGAGGAAAGTCTGCAGGGGGAACTGCAGGCTTTGTTCCCCGAGCTTATGGCGGTGGCGGCCGCTGCAAGCGGCGTGCCGCTGCCGCAGTTACTGCCTGCTCCTGTCCCCGATGATCTAATAGGTCATCTCTGGCAGCGTCGCCCGGTGAGAGGGGTGGACGTTGTCTACCCATTTTTCCCCTCAATGGGGGCCTATGTTCGTCGGGGCCAGGTGGTGTCCCACATCATGGGCCTCACTCCCGCCTACGTACCAGTTACGCGGGTGGTGGGTTTGGTTGAAGGTATGAGAGAGGGTGTGCCACGGCTTGATGTGGAGACCAGCAACCGATTGCCTACCGTCCCTCCGGGGCTTCTCGGGGTGGCAAAGCCCGAGCGGCTCGAGGCAGCAGACGCCGCTAGGCAGTGACTTTTTCCCCCATGCGGTCCCCTCTGTTTACCCCTCCCCGGCCCTCTCATATTATTTGTTGCTTAAATAAAAAGTCCCCTCTAAAGGGGGACTTGTCCTGACGCTGCTCCTATTACAAACAGGAGTTGTGTGTGGGGTTTCCCCCCGTCATAGCATACGATACGTTGCTATGACGATGGCTTCCGTGAGTTAGATCTTTACGTAAGATCTGTTGTGTCAAAGTGTCGGGTTAGAGCGTAGGACTTACGGGTCCGCTACGCTCGATTTTATGTGTAATTTGAGTCAGTTGGTCACGTGACTCGCAGTTGCCATGGCTTTTTCATTCTACGACTCACGTGGGAAGGCTTTCTGGGGAATTTTGGTCTAAATCCTCTGTGGAAGGGGTGACTGGATGTAAAAATGTAAACAGTTTTTACCCTCGGCTGTGTAGACCATTCATGCTGTTGGTGCTTCCTTCTTTTTTATTAAAAAGAGTTGGAGTTTAGGAAGCACCACACCCCTCTTGTCGTTCCCCTGGGCGCCTTGGCGATTCACTGAAAGGTCTAAATAGCCTGTTCATTGATGTGGTTGTGTCCCGACGCACGCTTAAGTGCTAGCTCGGGGTGTTCTGTTGAAGATCAGGCGGGTGACTAGCACGCCTTGGTTGCTTGTGGTTAAACGGTTGTGGGGGGCCTCAGCGGGGTACATTTGTCGGGCGATGGCTCTCGCTCGGCCTCCCTTGTGCAGTAGTGACGCCGAGCAGAGCCATACGATACAGAACGTTAGGTTATGGCTATAACCAAGTTCTGTGAGTAATGGTGACGCTCGGCGTCAGACGCCGCTGCTGCCCTTGATCTCATCTTGTGGTGAAAGCTTGGGAAGGAGGCGAGTAGGTGGCCACACACCTGCTTATGAAGGTAAGCTGATAGGGGTGTGGTCAGACGAATGTTGGGATGTAAAGGTACAATGTGGAATTTTTTATTCAGTGCGCGTGCACGAGCGAGGTACAGTGCAGTAGTGATGCCGAGCGTCACCATTACTCACAGAACTTGGTTATAGCCATAACCTAACGTTAATAATGTTCTGTAGTTAATAATGTGGTTCTGTAGTTAATAATGTTCTGTAGTTAATAATGTGGTTCTGTAGTTCTGTATCGTATAGCTCTCGCTCGGCGTCACTCTCTGCACTGTCCTCGCACACGTGCACACGCACTGAATAAAGACCACAATGTACCTTTAATCCCAATATTTGTCTGACCACACCCCTATCAGCTTACCCATATAAGCAGGGGTGGGGCCACCCACTCGCCTCCTTCTCGCTTTCACCACAAGGAAGTGCCTCGGTAGATCCCCACACTTGAAGTGATGTGATGGTAGGAGAAGAGTTGGAAAGCAAGGATACGTTGACATCATATCTTTATTTTCTCTCTCACTATTTTCGAGAAAATACGGCGATATTGTCTTTCGTGTCTGGAAGATGATGATCATTCTAAAAATCCTCCACCGGTTTTCGTATTGGGAGTTCGCGCCGCTACATACTTTTCCAACTGCAGTCCTTGCTGTGTGCTGGTTGCGGTAAAGACACAGCCGGGCTGTAGGACGCGCCGCTGTTGTGAGAAGCGGTGGGTTCCAGGTTTGGTGAGTTATGTTTTGCTGGCAGGCTCCACTTGTCTGTTAGTGCTATGGGGGCTAATTGACAATGTTTATGAAAACCGGCCACAGGCTAGGGTCCTTTGTTCAGCCTCTTAGGCGACAGAAGACCTTGGTCTGAAGCCCATTATAGTTTTAACTAGTGGGCCACGACCATTAACACTGGTGATCCCTGTGTTTTCTGGACGAGTGGATATCTCTCTGTCACCGTGTTAAGGCCCCATCTTTCATATCCAAATGAGAGTATTCCCTCACGAGGAGATATGGGCATAGATGTTCGATAGCGGAAGATCTGTGTTCAAGTCAGCTACACAGGCCAGTTGGGTATTGTGCTGGCTCCGTCGGGTGTTGGTAAAATCACCGTTGTAAAACTGTGTTAACATCTTGTTTCTCTTTTCTCTTAAAAAGTGAGGAGGGTTTCAGAACGGTGGCCTGTCTGGGTGAGTGTTATATCATTGTGTACAAGTTCAGGTGATAGCTGCTTAGCTTGCGGTTAGCCAGTCAGCTGTTAGCTGCGGCGTTAGCCTGCTGTGATCACTGCGTGGCCTACATAGGTTGGGCCTACTGTTAGCCAGTCAGCTGTTAGCTGCGGCGCTAGCCTGCTGTGATCACTAGGAAACGTTAGCTTGCTGCTATCGGCCAAGGCCCAGCGCGGGGTAGCTCCGGCTCCTCGCGCGCCGCCGCGAGCTCCCCTCTGGTCGCGTGCGCCGTTCGCTCGGCGTCTCGCGGGCAGGGGCAGTAGCGACCGACGGTTGGAGCGGCCGTTAGCTTAATGCTACTCTGTTGAACGTGCTTTGATTATAACATGTTTTAAACACTCTTGACTACGACGTCATCTTTGACAGAGGATGTTCGTCGAACCTGCCCTGGGCCAGGACGGCAAAGCCTGCGTCAACAAAGGGGACCGTAGCGACGGGTTGGAGCGGCGACGCTGCCCAGATCGAACAACACAGGACGGCTGTGTTTTCTACGGTGTCTTGAGACTGCACTCCGTTGATCTACGCTCCGAGTAGGCCAGGTCTGACCAGACCTTGTACACTTCTTCTGGCTTTCCCTTCTAAATGTTTTGTAAATAACGATGTTTTCCAAAACGAGTGTTACTGCACTACATTTAGGATACGACACGAGTTGTGTGTGAATTGTCTTGTCACTAGGTATTTAGCTTCTCCGTGCAAATCGGGTTGTTGTTTCAGATGTGAAAATGATCTGGTTTGTTGTGTTGAGAAACATCATGTGTGTTTATATGTACCGTGTACTCACAACTAAGGGGGTTAACTAACCTATAAAGCTATGCTTAGTGACAAATGAGTAAAGAATATTCTTTTCTCAGCCTGTAATGACAATGAACAGTGTGTTCACATATTAACAGGTTTTCCTGTTTTAACTGGCCGTATTAAGGGTAAAGTAGGAGGATTGTGTTTCCCCCCGGTTCCCTGGGGACTTCTTCATCCTCCTATCAGACATGTTGTTGCACTACATTGTGTCTTTGTGTGGTAGGGATGCGATGTAACCCTTAGCTTGATTTCTGAGGTTGTGCTAAGACTGCTGGAGAAACTTTATTTTCCTAAAAGAAAAGATTGTTTGGTCGCTTTCGTGTGTGCTTAGCAAGGCCTGTGGCCGATACTAATCGAGAATTATGTATTCTCTCATTATGAAAAACGGCGTTCCTCTGTAGAGTGTTTTTGCCATTTTTAGTAGGTGATGATGGGTTGTGTGTGTCAGGTGACCTACAACTGGGTTGGACTGGCCACAGAAGCACATGTGTAAGTTTGGACCGGGGCTCTTAGAGAGCCCTCTCTATTCTGTGTTTTGTCCTTAGTAAAAATCAGATAGCAGGTTAGCTCATGCGCTGTGTGAAGTTGTCAGACGCTTCATAGAGCTGACTATGACTGTTGTAACTGAGGGGTTACAAAACCCTGACTGTATTAAAGATTGTGATAGATTAGACCACTGCTAATTATTATTATTATTACTTGCCAGACAGTACAGTTATAATATGGCAGACACTCAGAATAAGACGGCACGGTGACAAAGAAATATCATTTATAGTATTTATTATTATGCAGTAATTGTACAGAATGGGAATTAATGGTCGCGCTTGTATGGCGAAGAATATGAATAAAGTCAGTGAGTAGCAAAGTCAGTTGGAATGAATAATTCCTAAGCTGGGATACTAGATTAAACGCCGCCTGGCGTGGGATGGCACTATAGGGGCAAACGATGGTACCGCTGGAGACAGGGGGTATCCTCCCAGAGATGTAAGCTCTGGAGGAAGGAAGAATGTTCGGATACTCAGTCTGTTCACTTGAAGAAGAAGGGGTTCTCGTATAGATCCAGTCCTTATAATCCAAATGCTCAGCTGCAAAGCAATAGCTGTAATCCAATTGCTCGATAGCAATGATGATAGCCAGCTAGCTTCGGTCCTCGAAGCTAGCCCGAGGTAAGATCTTCAAGGTGGTTAAATCCAAACGACAGTGGGTATTAACGAGGCTCTTCTCCACGGTAGTACGTTCCACAATCACTATAATCCAACCAATACTGGTTCTGCAATCGCCGCAGTAGGTTCCAATATGCACATGTCCAGTAGGTCCACGACTAGGCCCTCCTCGTGTACTGGCACTAATTACTAAGTCCACGCACACTTGCTAAGGTTTTACACTAGTTACTAAATGAACGAACTGCTTGGTAATGCTGCACACCGAACAAACTGCTATAACACGATTCACACTAAATGACGACTCTTTACTTCACATTAAGCTAAGTCGAACTTGACGTTACTGCATTAGCTCTGACACTTTTACTTATTCACGTTAGGTTCACAACACTCTGTTTAGACGAACTGCTTGCACTAACACTGTTTCACCGAACTGCTACTGTTCGCGCCTTCCACGATATATATACTTAAGTGGCTTTCTAGTGCCAAGCCTCAGCTCTCGTCTGGAATCAATGCGCCGGCACCAGGCATGTCCCAACATGCCCAGACTCGCCTTTGAACCTGACTTCAGGGGCGCGGTGCCTGGCGCCGATAACGTCAAGGGCATTATCCAATGAGGAAAATGAGTATTACTAGGATTCAAACGCAGGCTTAAAGGGATATAGCTTATATATATAAATAATATACAAGTTATATAAAACAATAAAATGTAGATTCTCAGCTTTAATCTGGCCCTTCACAACAGCCGCCTCCTAATTAGTCCGCACCTAATTAGTTAAGGGAGACAGATTAATTGCTCCATACTTGTTGTGAGGAGTAGGTCAATCTACAAAGTCAGTGGGTCATGGTCGTCATCAGGGGAGTCAGGGAGCTCCAGCAACTCTATCAGCTTCGCCACAGGTCCGGTGTAAGTCCGCCCTTGGACTATGACTTCTGCCGCTCTGACCTTCCCATCAGCACCAGTAATCACTCTGCTCACGCGGCCGGCCGGCCACGTAGCTCGGGGTAGTGACTGGTCTATGATCATAACGACTGTGTCCACCTTCAGGTTGTCCCTGTCCTTTACCCACTTCTGACGGGCTTGGAGGGATGGTAGATAGTGGAGGAGGAAACGGGTCCAAAACTGGTCAGCCAATACTTTGCTGTATCTCCACATTCTTCGGCCGTTCATCTCATCAGGTCTGTACACCGCCTGTGGAAGGGCAGGGTCCAGCCGCCCCATCAAGAGATAGTTTGGGGTGACTGGGTCGACGTCTGCTACATCACTTGAGACGTAACCGAGGGGCTTAGAGTTCAAGACGCCCTCGATCTCCGTGAGGACTGTCATCAGGACTTCCTCCACCACGGTCTGGGCCCCAAGCACGGTGTACATGGCAGTATTTATAGAACGGACTTCTCTTTCCCAGGTTCCCCCGAAATGAGGGGCGTTCGGGGGGTTGAACTGGAATGTGATCTGAGCGGGAGCGAGGCGGGTCTTAAGTCCTTCACCCATAGCCAGGAAGCTCTCTCTCAATTCTCTGTCTCCTCCTTTGAAGTTTGTCCCTTGATCAGACAACAACACAGACGGGGTTCCTCTTCGGGCTTGAAATCTCCGGAAGGACATGAGGAATGAGTCCGTACTCATGGTCTGGAGGATTTCTATATGAACAGCTCGGGTGGTCATACACTTGTACACAATGCCCCACCTCTTCTCTGTCCCTCTTCCTTTCTTGACGTTGAATGGGCCGAAGCAATCCACGCCCGTGGAGTGGAAGGCCCTCTCGCCGAGTCGGAGGCGGCAGGGAGGCAGGTCGGCCATCATCGGTATACTGGGCTGTGCTCGCCACTTGCGACAGGTTAGGCAAGTCCGTTGGAAGCGACGTACTGCTTCTCTCCCTTGGAGTATCCAGAAGCGTCGTCGGATCTCAGCGAAGACTCTCTCTGCCCCCGCGTGGTGCACCACCTCGTCGTACTTTTGTATGATCAGCTCGGTTATCTTGTGTCGGCTGTTGAGGACGATAGGATGCTCAAACGACCACCCACCCTGATGAGGTGCTGGGCGTCAAGCTCTGGGGCCAAAGTGAGAAGTCGGCTGTCTGAGGGAACTGGCTTTTCCCCTTTCAGACAGTCTAGTTCTTCTGGGAATGAGTCTCTTTGGGCTCTCCTTAACAGAAGGAGTTCGGCCTCTTTATAGTTCGATGCGTCAAGGTCTGTGGTGGGGGGAACTTCAGGGTGGTGCCACAAGAATGTCCTTTTCTGAGCACTCTCAAGGGTTAAGCAGTCGTCTAGGTTCGGGTCCGTCGGAGCCGGGGCGTGCGTCAGCCCGCAGAACATAGACTTCTTTATCTCTGCTTCCTCTTGACTCGCCTCCCGTGGTGTGGGGGTAGGCCACTCCTCCTCCGGGAGCTTGAGGAACTCAGGACCGTCACTGTAAGGGTTAAGACGTGTGAGGTCGTCTAAGGACATCCCCTGTGTGATGACATCTGCTGGGTTCTGCTTGGTGTCAACGTATCTCCAGCACGCTGATCCTACCAAGTCTTGAATCTCGGTGACTCGGACTCCGACGAAGACTTTGTATCGACAAGAATCGGACTGGATCCATGTGAGCACAGTCATGGAGTCTGACCACAGGATTGTCTTTCGCACCGTTATGGTGAGTTCACGTTGTATCAGCGTGGCGAGTTGCGCGCCTACCAGAGCTGCGCAGAGCTCTAGACGCGGGATAGATTGCTGCTTGCGGGGGGCGATCCTTGAGCGAGCCAGGACGAAGGCTGTATGTACTTCTCCTCCCTCCTCTCGGGCTCTCAAGTAAGCCACCGATCCGTAAGCTACTTCTGAGGCGTCACTGAAGACGTGCAGGTCCATCTGACACATCTCCAGCCGCACTGTGGGTGGGAAGTAGCTCCGGCGAATGTTCACATTTTGGAGCGAGTCGAGTTCTCCCTCCCACTCTCTCCAGGTGGAAGCCAGGTGCTCGTGTATGGGGTCGTCCCAGCCCTGCTCCTTGTCCCACAATTCTCGCACCAGCATCTTCGCCCGAGTGGTGTAAGGTAGGATACACCCCAGCGGGTCGTATTGGCTTGCGAGTGTTCTGTATACACTCCGTCGAGTGGTCGGTAGAGGGGTCGACCTTCCCTGCTCCTTGGTCAGGGGTGTGTGCTTGTAATGGAGCGAGTCTGTTTTGAAGCGCCAGACGAGGCCCAATGTCATTTCCTGTGCTTCACCTGGGGTGGTCGCCATCCAGGTCTCGCTGCTTGCTGCCTTTGTCTCTGAGGGGAGGCTGCGGAGTACGTGAGGGTCACTGCTGGCCCATTGCCTAAGGTCGAAGCCGCCTTTGACCAGGGAGGCTCGGAGCTTAAGCAGGATGGTTTCGGCTTCTTCTGGCATTGATACGCTCTGTAGGCAGTTGTCCACGTAGAAACTCCTCTCTACGCTTTGTCTGACCTCCTCGTCGGCTCCAGGGTCTTCGGTCACGTGCTTTTGTAGTGCGAACGTGGCGCAGCATGGACTGCATGTGGTGCCGAAGGGGAGGACCTCCCATTGATAGATGGAGGGTTGTTCATCGTCGATCCTCTCTCTCCACAGGAACCGCAGCAGGGGCTTGTCTTCCTCCATCAGTCGCACTTGTAGAAACATCCCTTTGATGTCGCCGCTGATGGCTACTTTGTCCTGGCGGAAACGTAGTAGTACGCCGAGGAGGGAGGGGCCGAGTGTCGGGCCGGGTAGGAGAAAGTTATTCAGGTTCTGTAGTCCGATCTGATAACTGCAGTTGAATACAATGCGGTTCTTGCCGTTGTGGTGGACCTTGTGATGGGGCACGTACCAGGATTCAGTCGTCTGGTCTGCCTCTTGGTCGTCGATTTTCTTTATATGTCCAGCTGTGATCAGTTTGTCGATCTCAGCGCGGTATATCGTTGCTTGAGGGGGGTCTTTAGCTAGACGCCGCTCGGTGTTCAGTAGATAGCGTTGTGTCGCTTCTTTTGATGCGTGGAGGGTGGGCATCCCCTCCCGCCTCAAGAGTGGAGTTGCGTATCTCATCACTCCGTCGACCTCGACCCTCTTTGTCTTCTGCTCGAGGAGAGCTATGGCATACTTGTCTTCCTTGGAGCGAACTAGTTTCCGTTCGTTCTTGAAGGGCATCGAGTCTAATGTCCATAGTCTCTCGACGTGCTGCAAGAGGGTGGTGTCGTTGTCGCTTACCCTCGTGTAGAGGCAGCGTGTGGACGTCGGTCGGTTGGAAGACCCGGAGAGGGGGCCTTGGAGCGTCCAGCCCAGGCGGGTCTTGACCGCGGCTGGGCAGCCTCTGGGTCCGATGTGGACCGCGTCCGTTGGGACAATGAGGTCTGCGTGGTCGGAGCCTATGAGCAGGGTCGGGTGGCGCCGTCGATGAGCGGTATAGGCAGTCGGCGTAGGTGCACGTATTTCTCCATCAGCTGTGGGATGGGGTAGTTATAACGTGACAGACCTATGTCATGGCTTGTGAAGGTGTAGCGTGATCGAATCTGCGTTGTGTCTGGTGTGAGGTGGACGTAGACACGGACAACGGTACTCAGTTGATGGTGTTTTATTTCCTGTTAACGAACCACAAACAGCATACACACATGGCGTGAATTACCATCCTTGCCGTGGTTTAGTCCACCTGTGCTCTCGTGCTCGGCAAAACTCAAAGAGGGCGCGCGCGCACATTCAAAACAGCGCGCCGTCTACATTTACAGCCATTGTTAGCTACTCTTAAATACATGTAGCTCAGTACAAGTCGACTTCAGTAAAAACATATGAAACAATATGAAATGAAAGGCAGTGTGTAAGCATTAATTAAACCGAAATACAAAAACAACGGTTCATACCTGTTAACGAACCACAAACAGCATACACACATGGCGTGAATTACCATCCTTGCCGTGGTTTAGTCCACCTATCATTGTTAACAGAATATGAGTTAGTACACGAACGTACTGTGGCTGTTTTACACAGGGCGAATTAATGTCATTACACAACAGGGTATTTCAGTACCAAAACCAAAACATAAATCAATTTTACAAGTTATACATAGCAATTAAATTCAATGTTAGGTAACTGAAAGCATGTACCTGTGCTCTCGTGCTCGGCAAAACTCAAAGAGAGCGAGCACTTCCGCCGGCGTGTCTCTCGTCGACAAACCGGCTAAACCATTGTGTACATTAGTTGAACGTCTTTACAATACAACAAATATTCAATGGAAAGATATCCTATCTTCTCTAAACCCATTATAAAAGACCCAAAAAGGAATTTCGTTTGGAGAATCAATAACTCAATGTGAGGAAATTAATATAAGCTAGTAACCAAGGCACCCCTCCATAACACTAGAGTGAGCTCGGTCCACTTTGTTCCTTCAAAATAAGAGTGTTTCCATCTTGGCCTACTTATTTAAGATAAGAGATAACAGTTTCTGTCCATGATTCTAGCATAACAACTTCACTCTGCTACAAAGGCATTAGTGATGCTGTACCGCTTCTCGGGCTGCTCGACCGCTGCTATTGTGAATGAGACGTTTTCGCCCTTTATGGTCTTTAGATCTCGCCGAATAGTACGGATTGTCATTGTTTCTTCGGTACCCCGCAGGCCCAACTGGGCTGCGGCGGAAGCGAGGAGGAGAGTCTTTTCAGACCCATCGTCGAGGACGGCGTAAGTGTCCAGAACCTTGTCCTCGTAGCTTAGGAGCACTCGGACCACTTTCAAGAGCACTCGGGAGCTCCCGCTCTTCGCAGGGTCTATATACAGGACATCTGCTCTCGAGCTGCTTTGTGGTACGGGTCTCCGCTTGTTGCTGTCGTGTAGGACATCCAGGTGGGCGCCGTCGCACTTGCTGCATCTTTTCTTCAGGCGGCACTCAGCTGCCATGTGGCTGCGCGCGCAGCGGAAGCAGCGGCGGTTCGCTTTGATCCACTGACTCACTTCGTCAGCAGTCAACTTCTTAAAGGTGTCGCATTGAGACAGCCAATGTTCCTGTTCACAATACTGGCAGGCAATCTTCCACTTTCCCTTCGCGGGGGGGGTGTTATGGCTCTTGTGCCGCGGCACTGACTCGGCCTGGTGCATAACGGTCACGGACCGGCGGTTGTCATTGAACCTCCTCGATTCATCTTTAGGGTTGGAGCCACCCCACGTGAACGTGTCTAGTCGTAGACTGCTGACCTCCCTTGCCAGGAAGTCAGCCAGGTCTAGGAGGGATGGTTCTGGGCCGTGGGGGTCACGGTGGTCTCTCTGCCGCCGAAAACGCTCTTGACGGGCTGGAGGGAGCTTCTCCAGTATCCGCTCCACGTTGGAATTTGCATATAGTTCATATCTCCCCTTCTCCTTCTGTGACCCGAGCATCCCCACAAGGGATTGCACCTTGATAGAGAGGTCATCTAGTGCTCTATTGTCTTTGGCTGGGGGGAGGCGGTCGATATCTCGTATTTCTTGGATTACGTAATCCCATATGCGTCCATAGCGCGCGTCGAGGGCCACCAGAGCATCAGAGTAGGGGGTTCTTGAGTTCGAATATGCCAGCGCTATGTTATGCGCTCTGGGCACTTTAAGGTGCTTAATAAATTATTATTATTACACATGCGTAGTTCAGTATACTGTGCTCTGTCCTCACGCGTAAAGTCTGGGAACGTGGGTGTTCCAAGGTAAGATGCCATGGATGGCTGGGACACCGATGCGCGTAGGGGGAGAGGCCTCCTGGGCGAGTCTCCCCGTACGGGTGGTCGTGGGTTAGTGCTGGGTGGGAACCAGAGGCCGGGCCCCCAGGTACTGCTCCTCGGTGCGGACTGTGTATTAAACTCACCCATGGGTTGGGTCGGGGGTTCGTAACGCAGCGGCTCGGGGCTGAGTTCGGGGCTGTACTGGGCCTCCGGGTCCAAAATAGGTTCGTGCTGGTGGGCTTGATGTTCTCCCTCATCCTCCGTTAGGCCTTGAAGTCTCTTAGTTAGTTTCTCTGCGACGTAGGTGGGGTCTTCCCGGTGGTCGGGTCCCGTATGGACTGATCGGGGAGGGGAAGGTGCCCTCGACCCGTGTAGAGATGATCTCCGGGAGCTCCGGGTGGAGGAGTGGGGGGTCGCCCTCTGGAGTAATTGCTCCATCATCTGCGCCTGCAGGCGGTCTCTTTCCGCCTCTCGCTGTGCATTGGCGCGGTCTCGCTGAATGTTTTCTTCAGCCTGGAGGCGCCTCTCTTCCAGTCTGATGGTCATCGCTGCGTCAGCCTGGAGGCGACTCTCTTCTAGTCGGATGCGTTCTCGCTCGCTCTGTTGTTGCGCTTGGAGACGTTCTCTTTCCACTGCCGACTGTTCGCGCTCACTCTGTTGTTGCGCTTGGAAACGTTCTCTTTCCACTGCCGACTGTTCGCGCTCACTCTGTTGTTGCGCTTGGAGACGTTCTCTTTCCACTGCAGACTGTTCGCGCGCACTCTGTTGTTGCGCTTGGAGACGGTCTCTTTCAGTTGAAGCTGTCAGTGTGGCGATCAGGGCTTGCGCTAGTCTCTGGTCAGCCTCGCTGGGGGATGACACTGATGAGGGTGATCTGGCGCTGACAGGACTTGGTGGTGACCTGTTCTCTTTACGCGCTCCGAGGTCCATCTCTAGAGCGCTGCTTCTTACTTTCTCCCGCGCCCCGAGGTCCATCTCTGAGACGCGGCACTCTTTATCCTTTGGCGCTCCGGGGTCTATCCCGGTGGCGCTGTCTTTATCCTTTGGCGCTCCGGGGTCCATCCCGGTGGCGCTGTCTTTATCCCCCGGCGCTCCGAGGTCCATCTCGGTGGCGCTGTGGTCGTTGGGCATAGTCAAGTCATGTCCCGCTTGTCCCCCCCCCCGTGAGCTAAGTCAGTTTCGTTTGAACCCACTGGGGTCTTTACTTGTGGGGCCGACAAGTCGATTAGGTTGGGCATGCTTAAGCTATTAGTTTTATCCGCGCTTAACGTCTTTTTAGATAAGCTAGGAGGTAGAACGACAGCGTAGTCCTCCAAGTGTGGAGGGGGCTGACGTTGGCGCCTAGGGCGCTCTAGTTTAGGAGAGCTGTTTGGAGAGTGTCCGCCGCTGGCCATATCACTATTAATATGATTAAGATTACTGATACCATCCGGCTCGAAGGACCAATTGTAACTGAGGGGTTACAAAACCCTGACTGTATTAAAGATTGTGATAGATTAAACCACTGCTAATTATTATTATTATTACTTGCCAGACAGTACAGTTATAATATGGCAGACACTCAGAATAAGACGGCACGGTGACAAAGAAATATCATTTATAGTATTTATTATTATGCAGTAATTGTACAGAATGGGAATTAATGGTCGCGCTTGTATGGCGAAGAATATGAATAAAGTCAGTGAGTAGCAAAGTCAGTTGGAATGAATAATTCCTAAGCTGGGATACTAGATTAAACGCCGCCTGGCGTGGGATGGCACTATAGGGGCAAACGATGGTACCGCTGGAGACAGGGGGTATCCTCCCAGAGATGTAAGCTCTGGAGGAAGGAAGGATGTTCGGATACTCAGTCTGTTCACTTGAAGAAGAAGGGGTTCTCGTATAGATCCAGTCCTTATAATCCAAATGCTCAGCAGCAAAGCAATAGCTGTAATCTAATTGCTCGATAGCAATGATGATAGCCAGCTAGCTTCGGTCCTCGAAGCTAGCCCGAGGTAAGATCTTCAAGGTGGTTAAATCCAAACGACAGTGGGTATTAACAAGGCTCTTCTCCACGGTAGTACGTTCCACAATCACTATAATCCAACCAATACTGGTTCTGCAATCGCCGCAGTAGGTTCCAATATGCACATGTCCAGTAGGTCCACGACTAGGCCCTCCTCGTGTACTGGCACTAATTACTAAGTCCACGCACACTTGCTAAGGTTTTACACTAGTTACTAAACGAACGAACTGCTTGGTAATGCTGCACACCGAACGAACTGCTATAACACGATTCACACTAAATGACGACTCTTTACTTCACATTAAGCTAAGTCGAACTTGACGTTACTGCATTAGCTCTGACACTTTTACTTATTCACGTTAGGTTCACAACACTCTGTTTAGACGAACTGCTTGCACTAACACTGTTTCACCGAACGACCGAACGAACTGCTTGGTAATGCTGCACACCGAACGAACTGCTATAACACGATTCACACTAAATGACGACTCTTTACTTCACATTAAGCTAAGTCGAACTTGACGTTACTGCATTAGCTCTGACACTTTTACTTATTCACGTTAGGTTCACAACACTCTGTTTAGACGAACTGCTTGCACTAACACTGTTTCACCGAACTGCTACTGTTCGCGCCTTCCACGATATATATACTTAAGTGGCTTTCTAGTGCCAAGCCTCAGCTCTCGTCTGGAATCAATGCGCCGGCACCAGGCATGTCCCAACATGCCCAGACAAGTTATATAAAACAATAAAACGTAGATTCTCAGCTTTAATCTGGCCCTTCACAACATGTGTCATACTCTCTTTTTGTCATTACATCGTATCATGGGTGTGGGGTCGTAAAGGGGTGAACTGGTAACCTTTCCTCTCCCCCTTTTTTCTGTTGGTCAGGGGTACACCCCCTGTCCTTCAAGGTTCCTGTCACATTGCGGTCCCGCACGTTACGGGGTGAGGGGGGGGGGAGTTTCATGGTCCCACGGCCTGGAATATTGGGCGTGTGCACCGCAGAAATTCCCCCGCCATAGAGTACGTCACCGTGCGCGTCTCTGTTGGTAGGACTTCCGTGTGCTGTTCAGGTCCATGTGATGGATCTGTTTCGGGGGGTGGTCAGGGCTCCTCCTCACCAAGCTCCTATTCGGGCCTTCTGTGAGTCGGGACTCCTCCTTCCATGTGAGGGAGGCTCCTTCAGAGTACAGAGCCTCCTCCTCAGATTGTCAAGGTGAGTGGACCCTCTAGAAGGAGTCCTACTCTATTGTGTATGTATTTGATTCAATTCGATTATTGAGTGTGTATGGGTTCAGTGCCTCCTCCCTGGAGAGCCCTAAATCCAATTTTTTACATGGCTCAAGGTGCAATATATTCTTTTCAATCTGTACAGCTCGCGTGGGAAGTCTCTCTGGGGATTCCCATCTCCTTCCTATGGGAGGGTGGTGGGATGTAAAAATGTTAACAATTTTTACCCCCGGCTGTGTAGACTGGGATACATACTGTTGGTGCTTCCTTCTTTTCTACTAAAAAGAGTTGGAGTTAGGAAGTGTCACACCCCTCTTGTCGTTCCCCATGGCGCCTTGGGGATTCAATGACAGGTCTAAATAGCCTGTTCATTGATGTGGGTGTGTCCCGACGCACGTATAGTGCTAGCTCGGGGTGTTCTGTAAACAGGCGACTGACTGGCACGCCTTGGTTGCTTGAGGTTAAAACGGCGTTTTTATAAAGCAACTGGGATGGAGGTTTTTCCTCTTCCGACGACCAAATCCAACGACCTGGTTTTTTGTCATCGACGGATTCTCGTTCATGTCTGGGGGATGATGACGGAATGGATCTGAACATATGTAGCGGGGTCTCACGCCCTGGGGGTGGGCCACCGGGCGCGGTTTCGCCCGAACGTCTGGGTGGCGCCTTCTTTTCATGTTTAAGATCAACACGCATATCTGCCCCTTCTCCTGGAGTAGGCATGTCGGCGTGTTAGGGCACGGGACTGGTTCTGGTCACGCTGGTCTGGATCAGTTGAACCCGTTGTCCGCTGGGGATGCAGATCTGCTGTTCTGGTACCCTGAGGGACTTGGGCTTTTTTCAGGGGGAAAAATGCCAGGTTGGTCCGGGTGTCACAGGGTTAAGCACTATGGAGACCCTGTGTTACAAAGGGTCAGATTAAACCGAATATATATATTTATTGCCTGAGATCCCATGTATAATATTTGTATATCGTTTGATATCCCTTGTATATTCTTTGTACATATATACGGAATATCCCTTTACCTGGTACAGGACAGACCATGATATTCGTTCTCCTATTGGAAGCGATCCCCTAGGCGCCAATGACTTACCCCCCTAGACCTGACTTGAAAGCTACCGACACGAACATGTCCCAACTAGCCCCGGTTCCGCGTAGGAATACGGCTACCGAAATACGAATGGTACTATTTGTTCACCGTGCACATAAATAGGGCGCAAGAAATGTAGAACTTCTCTTAGTCCCTTGTCCCGTTCAGTCTCGTTCAGTTCCAGTTATCCAAGTGACGTCTCTCCCCACTACGCAACGTGGGCAGAGTAGGGCTCGCATCGCCCCAAGATAGAGTCTCGTGTTATCCTAATACGTTTGTTTAACGTATCGTTCGCTATTTATTAGTAAACCTTCATTACGAGTCAAAGACCACGTGAAGTGGGTAATTGTGCGTCTACATAGAGCATTTATTGCCGCGTACTAATAGGATAGCAACGTCAAGTTCAACCGTGCACTACCACGCACCGGAGGATACCTACACCGGACCAGCAGAGCCACCTTCCGGCAAGGATTATTATTCTTCATTGCTTTGACCAAGCTGCTGGAGCAGAGAACCGCCTACCCCACTGCTACTGTGGGATCTACACCTGCCCGTGAGACCATCACTCGAGCCAGTCTCTGTCGTACCAGAGGCTCCACGGCTTTCATCTGCGCGGCGCGCACCCTGGGACCAGGCTGCCTCTCCCCGCTGACATAGGGGTGATATCGCCTCCGTGGACCATTGACTTTCATAGAGCATTGCCCCCCCCTGCTGGCTTACAACCGGTAGTACACCCCCCCTTCCCAGAATATCCCTAGATCTAATTACTTAATATTCATTATTGATTTGCCTGCACATTCTTTGCCTTATAAGCGCATCTAAAGTGACCAAAGTAATGTAATATCATATTCTTAATGTAATAAATATTCTAAATGAGTATTTGTGTGGAAACTGTGTTATTGTGGAAGTGTTCTAATCTGATATACCTTTGTACGGTATTGGCCAGTAATGTACAGGACGGTAGTAGTTTAATGATACTAATACTTGATTAATACAGTCAGGGAATTGTACCCCTCAGTTACACCCTGGTTGGGTACGTTTTTTACTCAGCACTGTCGTAATGGCTTACGGCCATGCCAACCTGTACACGCTCGATCTCGTCAGATCTCGGCCGCTACACAGGTTGGTCCTGGTTAGTACTTGGTTGGGAGACCGCCTGGGAATACCAAGTACGGTGTGCTTAGGGGCTGGTTCTCCATTCTTTTTCGCTCCTCTCATGGCGAAGAGGGGCCTGTTGGGGTGGTCTTTGACCTCCTCTGGTGACCCTGTGCTTCCCGTATCGCCGGGCCCGGTCCGAAGTAATGTTTCGTCGACCCGTAGGCCTGGGTTAACCCTTTTTTGAAAAACTGAAACACTTGTACTGCGGTATAGCCGGTAGGGCTGTCTTAAATGCTTCGAAGCTTCGAACGTTCGATTCGATGGCACAAGCTTCGAACATTAAAAAAAAAATCGAAGTTTAAAAAAAAATATATATATATTAATAATTTTTTTTTTTTCATTGTTACTCAGCTGATAGAGTTGTACCCTTCTTGCTGTCTTGTCGTACAGAACTTGTAAGTCGCTTTGGATAAAAGCGTCAGCTAAATGACTAAATGTAAGTGTGTGTGTGTGTGTGTGTGTGTGTGTGTGTGTGTGTGTGTGTGTAGGTGTGTGTAGGTGTGTGTGTGTGTGTGCGCGCACCTTGTAGAATTCCACACATAAGAAAGAAAGATACTGGGATGAATAAACAAAATAGGAAATAAAATGTAGAAATGCATGCAATACATAAATAAATATGAATCTCCATATATGAAATATAACATTTAGATAAGGTGCTACTGAGATGTTTTGCTGAGTTCTTTGTTTTTTTGTGGAAGTTGCCCTTCTTAAAAATGCATGAACATTCACTGATAATTGGTCTGTAGTGGAGTCTACAAGGTCTACATTGCCGGACCATGTAGAATCCGGACCTTGTAGACTGACATAATTCTGTGCATAGTTTAGTCTACACAGGCCATATTTCAAATAATCAAAATCTTACTTCATTCATCTTAAACATTCTTGATTTGGGGGATTGGTAGTTCCCATGAAATCTGAAGTTGTTCAAACGACAACAGCGATCCACCTTGAATTAAATCACACAGCCGAGTGAAACCTTGTTGGATGCGTCAGTCACGAAAGGGGCTACTTAATTAATTAATCCAACCCACTTTATTTATAGAGCACATTTAAAAACAACAACGTTTACGAAAGTGCTGTACAAGTCCCACAACATAAGATAAAAAAAAATATATATATATAAAAAAAAAAAAAAATTAAATTTTTTTTCGAAGCTTCGAATTAAAATCGAAGCTCGGCCCCGAAGCTTCGATTGCCAAAAAAAGCTTCGAAGGTCAGCCCTAATAGCCGGTGTATACCCGCAGGTGTGTTTTGGAGTTTTTTCTTGAGAGGTTATAGGAACAACCACCGCATTGGGTAACACCAAGGTGGTTGATTCCCTGGTGTGTTGGAGCAGTGTCAACTCCCGGGTTCACCGTTTGAGGGTGCCCCTGCACGTTCATGACGTCTGCCAATCATGTCAGCCTTCTCTGCCTCAACCCCTCTGGGTGGGTTTTTTTTAAATGGAGGCTTGGTCATGCAACACCGCCCGCTTACGCTCCTTCCGCCGGGGCGGCTGTGTTCAGCTGTCCCCTCTGGCGCCTGTCTCGTCCGCAGTCTCCAGGCTAGGGTTAATAGCCTGTTGCCTGTTTTTTTCCCCGGTGCGCTGCCTGCTTCCGTTGGTCAACCTTTTTTGTGTGCTTACGGCCATGCTTACTGCCTGTTCTGCAGGGTCAGTGTGCCAGGCGGTTGGGGGGACAGGGCCCGCTCGGCTGAGGGGCCTTTGTCCGAATACGCTGGCGATGTGGGGGGCGGGGTCACTAAGTGCCCACCTGGTGGGGTCTTGATGCTGGCATCATGGACTTCTCCGGGCTCCCGTTCCAGGGGGTCCAGTCCCTTTGGTGGGTCTGGGTCTTCCTTCGCGCTCCGCTGCTACGGCCTTGCCACGGGGTTGGGTTTGCCCTTGACCCCGTGATTCTGGGGGCAGTAACGAGGTTGTTTCCTCCGTTCGTTCCCGGGTGGCATGCGGGTTGTGCGTGTGTGTAGTCGTGGGGTCAAGCCACGGCTGCTCACCCTGTGCGTTGAGTTGCTTGAGTGCCTCTTCGCACGGTCGGGTCCGTCGCCCTCCTGTGAAGCCCTCCATTAGGGTGGGTCGGGGGGGCTCGGCCCTCCCTGTTCTGATGGTTGTGGGGGGCTTTCAGCGGTGTGTATTTGTCGGCCGATGGCTCTCGCTCGGCCTCCCTTGTGCAGTGACGCCGAGCGAGAGCTATACGATACAGAACGTTAGGTTATGACTATAACCAAGTTCTGTTAGTATAGCGACGCTCGGCGTCCGACGCCGCTGCAGCCCTTGATCTCGCCTTGTGGTGAAAGCTTGGGAAGGAGGCGAGTGGGTGGCCCCACCCCTGCTTATATGGGTAAGCTGATAGGGGTGTGGTCAGACAAATATTGGGATTAAAGGTACATTGTGGTCTTTATTCAGTGCGTGTGCACGTGTGCGAGGACAGTGCAGAGAGTGACGCCGAGCGTCGCTATACTAACAGAACTTGGTTATAGTCATAACCTAACGTTAATAATGTTCTGTAGTTAATAATGTGGTTCTGTAGTTAATAATGTTCTGTAGTTAATAATGTGGTTCTGTAGTTAATAGTGTGGTTCTGTAGTTAATAATGTGGTTCTGTAGTTAATAATGTTCTGTAGTTAATAATGTTCTGTAGTTAATAATGTTCTGTAGTTAATAATGTGGTTCTGTAGTTAATAATGTTCTGTAGTTAATAATGTGGTTCTGTAGTTAATAATGTGGTTCTGTAGTTAATAATGTTCTGTAGTTAATAATGTTCTGTAGTTAATAATGCTGTAGTTAATAATGTGGTTCTGTAGTTAATAATGTTCTGTAGTTAATAATGTTCTGTAGTTAATAATGTTCTGTAGTTAATAATGTGGTTCTGTAGTTAATAATGTGGTTCTGTAGTTAATAATGTTCTGTAGTTAATAATGTGGTTCTTTAGTTAATAATGTTCTGTAGTTAATAATGTTCTGTAGTTAATAATGTTCTGTAGTTAATAATGTGGTTCTGTAGTTAATAATGTGGTTCTGTAGTTAATAATGTTCTGTAGTTAATAATGTGGTTCTGTAGTTAATAATGTGGTTCTGTAGTTAATAATGTTCTGTAGTTAATAATGTTCTGTAGTTAATAATGTGGTTCTGTAGTTAATAATGTTCTGTAGTTAATAATGTGGTTCTGTAGTTTAATGTGGTTCTGTAGTTAATAATGTTCTGTAGTTAATAATGTGGTTCTGTAGTTAATAATGTGGTTCTGTAGTTAATAATGTTCTGTAGTTAATAATGTTCTGTAGTTAATAATGTTCTGTAGTTAATAATGTTCTGTAGTTAATAATGTGGTTCTGTAGTTAATAATGTGGTTCTGTAGTTAATAATGTTCTGTAGTTAATAATGTGGTTCTGTAGTTAATAATGTGGCTCTGTAGTTAATAATGTTCTGTAGTTAATAATGTTCTGTAGTTAATAATGTGGTTCTGTAGTTAATAATGTTCTGTAGTTAATAATGTGGTTCTGTAGTTTAATGTGGTTCTGTAGTTAATAATGTTCTGTAGTTAATAATGTGGTTCTGTAGTTAATAATGTGGTTCTGTAGTTAATAATGTTCTGTAGTTAATAATGTGGTTCTGTAGTTAATAATGTGGTAATGTGGTTCTGTAGTTAATAATGTGGTTCTGTAGTTCATAATGTGGTAATGTGGTTCTGTAGTTAATAATGTGGTTCTGTAGTTAATAATGTTCTGTAGTTAATAATGTGGTTCTGTAGTTAATAATGTGGTTCTGTAGTTAATAATGTTCTGTAGTTAATAATGTGGTTCTGTAGTTAATAATGTTCTGTAGTTAAAACAAAAGGTTATCCTATAACCTAGTTATATGAATACTGGCTGAGCGTCTCGCTCTAGCCATAATGAGATATCTCTTATCTCCAGCACCTACTGTGCTCATGAACAAACAATTGCACTCTCATGCACGTGACCAGGCCACGCCCCCGTGTCCTACTATATGACGCCAGACAATGTCACACTCCCCCTTCCTCAGAAAAAGTTTCCAACACTGAAAACCCAACCAAGGGACCTCAGGGCGCTAAGAGCGAGACGCTCAGCCAGTATTCATATAACTAGGTTATAGGATAACCTTTCGTTATATTATCATACTGGCCAATCGCGTCTCGCTCTAGCCATAATGAGATATGGGGCAGAGCAGACGCGTGGCCCAACAAGTGTACCCCCTGAGGGTCCGCAAGCCCTACTACCAGGGGGGAGGGGAGTCCCGTCCACCTACCCGCCCTAACGAAGGGGGGGAGGCAGTCAACTCCACCAAAGTGCAAAAAAGAGGGAACCAGAGACTCCTAAAAATGCACAGTACAGGCGGGACCACGTGTGACGCATCACCCCGCGGCACACACCCACACACCCCTGCTAACCCACCGACAGGCGGGACGCAGGGGAGGTCCCAGACCTCAGAACCGCCTGGGAGACAGAATCCCCAGTCATGTCCATGAGGTAAAACTTAACGAAGGGACCCGGGGAGGACCAGGAGGCCGCAGCACAGATGTCCTCCACGAGGCCCCGCCTAACAAGGCGGCAGAGGCCGCCACTCCACGAGTGGAGTGCGCCCTGACACCCCCAGGGGGGACCTGTCCAGCCAACGTGTAGCAAAGGGCAATGCCCTCGCACAACCAATGTGACAGGCGCTGCTTGGACAGTGCCTCACCAGCGCGAGGGCCACCGTAACAAACAAAAAGTTGATCGGCAGCCCTAAGATCCCGAGTCCGACTGAGGTAAACCCCCAAAGCACGGACAGGACACGACAGATGAAGGCTCGCCTCTAACCCACTAGCGTGAGGAGGCGGATGAAACGCCTGAATCACAATATCCCTGAAGCGAAAAGAGCTCCGGATATTCTTTGGCACGAAGACTAGATTAGGCCTCAGAGTCGCACCGCTATTAGCACAAATAGACAGGCACTCAGGCCGCAACGAGAGAGCACACAGCTCACCCACGCGTTTAGCGGAGGTGATGGCCAAAAAGAACGCGGTCTCCAAGACAGCAGATCCAATGGCGCCTGCTCAAGAGGCTCAAACGGGGCCTCCGACAACCGGCCCAGGACCAGTTGGAGGTCCCACTCGGAGACAGAGAACGTTCCACAGGCTTGAGACACAGAGCGCCAAGCAGGAACGTCCCACGAGATGGTGGCTGAACAACGTTCCGCCGCCACACTCGACCATACGCCACTCCCCAGCGTAAGCCGTGGTAGAGGACGGAGCGTGCGCATACCGGATAGCGTTACCCTTAGGAGTCAACGGGGCTTATTGCACCCGTGGGCGGAGAACAAAAGGATTTAAATCTCTCACAAATGCTCAGGAAGTCCCGTTTTTCAAAAATCTGTAAAAATAGAACAAAGACAATTTCGAGTGCATATAGTGTAATCTATATGTATCCTTACTTGCTAAACGTAATACGACTTGTAAATATGTTTAATTCTTGCTAAATTGTATAGTTCTAAATGATCCCTGTATTTCCCGAAACTACAACGCGTCACGTACATGCACGCGCGCACACACAAACAGCGCATAGGTGTTAATCACTGAGTGATCTAATATGCATATTCTTCAGCGCGAGAGGGGGGGGGTTGTGTTTCTCACTGTCTGTCGTTGATAATATAATCTGAAGAGGTCCTGCATTATTATTATTATCATTCTCGAGAATACAGTTAATTTATGTATTAAAAGTAGTCTAACATGCTTTTCATCCTCGCCTGTGTATATACCCACGTCGCGCTAAAACAACATAACTACTGTATGGCAGAGACAGAGTGCGTGTGTGTACGAGTTATGAGTTATCTCGCAGTTCATTCAAGCGCGCATCACGGTGATGACAGCTCTCTAGAGTAGAAAGGTGCGCTCACAGGGGCGTAGCTGGAGATTCTGGGCCCCATGAAAGAATCAATTTGTGGGCCCCCAATCTATTAAAAAATGTGGGGCCCCCAATCTATAAAAAATGTGGGGCATTTGCTGGGCCCTTGGAATCATCCTAACCCCCCCCCCCAGCTACTCCCCTGCACACACACACACACACACACACACACACTCTCTCTCTCTCTCTCAAACAGAGAAATCAAAAGAAATCAGTACATTACAGAAGGAATTTCTTGTACAGTCTTGTACAGTAGGTGATATGGTATGTGATATGGTACAGTACTGTAAATACCATCTCTCTCTCTCTCTCTCTCTCTCTCTCTCTCTCTCTCTCTCTCTCTCTCTCTCTCTCTCTCTCTCTCTCTCTCTCTCTCTCTCGGGCTTTATTGAGGAAGGGCACAACTCTATCAGCTGAGTAACAATGTTCATCAAAGTGTTGAGTGCTACAGTGTAGGTTAGTATATTAGGACAAGTGCATACCTACATGTATGACCTATATCTATCTACTACTTTTGGATATGAGCATTTTTTTTCAATACCCAACTATGTAGTGGCCGCTTGTCGCTAGGCTAGGCCTCCTGCTGGGTCCATTCACTGGAATAACAAAGGAATGACTGGGCCTTTGCTCCAGGTGTGAAATGGTTCTAGTGACAATGATCACATTGAATTCTGGGAGTGTAGTTCTCTCATCAGATAGCTGAATGAACTTGGATCAAGTTCAAGTCCTATCCTGAAAAGTAGTTAGGATTTTACCAGAATGTTTGATAGGACATTGATTGAAAACTATCGTCTCAAATTTGACAATTGATGGCTTATTTTGAAGGTATGAATCTGTAATTTTACAGTATGTAACAAAAAAAAAGGGAAAATTCTGAGAAGGTGGAGCTAGTTACTTTAGACCTAGCCACAGAATAGTCAAGACGCATCCCCACCAGATTCACACTGTCAGCAGCCAAGCCTAGAGGCTGCCCCAGAACAGGAAGGCAGAACAGAGTTCCGCGTGCCTGAGAGAGGGCCCGCGGTGACCACGGAACAGGCCACGGCGGGGCCACACAGAGCTGAATCAGGGCCGGGGACCACACAGCTGAGCCCCGGCCCGGCACGACCAGGACCAAGTCCCGCGCTCCCGATGTACCTGCCCCCACAGCTGAGCTATCAGGTGTAAGGGGGCGAAAGTGTACAGAATCCCGGACGGCCATGGAATCGGTCCCAGACCTGCCCGACTATGTCTGGACATAGTCCCCACTCGTCAGGGTGAGGACCGCCCCGCGATATCACACCTGCACCCACATTCACCCTGCCGGGGATGTGGAGAGCCCTCAGGCAGAGCAGATGGAGAACGCCCATAGCCAGAGCCCCGACCGCCGCCCGGTGCAGACGGGGGGAGCGCACTCCTCCCTGTCCGACAATATACGACGCTGACATCGTGTTGTCCGTCCTGAGTCCTGACCAAAACACGCTTGCCCACCACAAGGTGGTCGAGTCGTTTGAGGACCAGAAGGACTGCCTTCAATCCCAACACATTGAATGTAGCGCAGACCGGTCAGCATGGCAGTTGCCCCCTACTGCGTTGGTCCGACACGTCCCCCCCATCCCATGAGGGAGGCTTCGGTGAAGACTGTGACATGTGACAGCCTGCTGCCCAAGGGGACCCCGCAGGTGAGGGCACCAGACCCTCCCCAGAAGACGAGGTCCCCCAGTACTGACATACTGACATGGGAACCTTCAGTCGCTTCCATATGTCTCACACCGGGTCCATTTCCATACAGGAAAAAAACCACCTCTGCATCCTCCTCATGAAGAGGAGGCCAAGAGGGACCCCAGCAGCAGGCGCATCATGGACAGCGCCGTAACCGTCCTAGGACGGAACCTCCCGAGCGCGCCGAGAACCCAACCACTCGCCGCCACTCCGAGAGGGATGCCCATCTAGACCTTGAGCTTAGTAAAAGCCCAAGTACTCCACCCGTTGACTGGGAAGAGGAGAACTCTACTTCCAGTCTACAGCAAAACCCAGGCTGGTGAGACACCACCTGCCTGGTATGAGACCTGGCGATCTACCCTGACCGGCCAAGTACCAGAACGTCGTCCAGGGCAGAATACACTTCGTAACCCCCGACGACGCAGAGGCCCCAGTGCGGTCTACACGCACTTGGTGAAGATGCGGGGAGCCAGAGAATAGCCGAACGGCAGCCTCTGGTACTCGTACGCTAAGCCATGCAAAGGAAGCGTAGGTAAGCCCTAGGATGGAAGATCGGGATGCGAATACGCATCCTACAGGTCTATGGAGGAGAACCAGGCCCCCACCTGACAGCGTCTAACAGGTGGGAGACGGTCAAAATTCTGAACCTTCCATGGGACATGTCCAGTATGGGTCTGATGTTGGGGGGGGGAGTGACCGGAGAGCGAGCTAGACACAGCTAGACGGCAACGTTTTTTTAGGGCGTGCTCATCTAATGTAGCCGATCCCTCGGCCGCCAAGGCTGTCGGTCTTGCGATCACCTGTTTTCTTTGTGCCCAGGGTACCTCAGGCGGGGGAAACACGGCCGCTGGTTGAGGGCCTCGCCACAGCCGCTGGCGAGGCCGCGCCCTCACCTCTGGCTGCGTGGTGTGAGGCGGTGTGGGGCCTAGGTCAAATACCGCCCGCGCTCCTGCGGAAAGACCAAAGTCCCTCTGCGGAGAGGGGAGCCCTGAGGAGGGAAACAACTTCTCTCCTCCTCAAGGGGAGACTGATCCAACCAAGATGTCTGTAAACAAGCGTTGACCGCATCCTAGCCCTCCCTGCGGTTATAGCTTGCGGCTAGGTCAAAGCTAATTGACCTCAAAACCTTGCGCAATGTTTCGACGTCAGCTGGCCCTAAGGCCCCACCACAGACACCATTTTTGACAGAAAAAACAGCAATTCGAACAATGTTGCTAGTCGCTGCTAATTCTATACCGTGGCGGTATAGGCTTAACAGCCCACCAGCCACCTGCCGGGCCGACTCGCCCCATGGCGTCGGCCGGGCGGGACACCGTTCCACCATGTCAGAGGCAAAGGACTGATGCCACCTGCTTCACAAGCACAGAGCACCAGTGGTGGCTGCAACAAAAAACTACTACTAGTGAAGCACTGCCTCACTAGTAGGAATGCAGCAACCTCCACTGTGGTGTGCACCCATGAAGGGATAAATGAACGAAAACTCCACTAACACACTGCAGAATGGGCTAGCCCATACACACAAATGTTAAGGGGATGCAGACCAGAGAAACACCAGTCCCGCACACAATTCATAGATTCACAAAAAGCACACCAGCCCTAGGCCTCAGCCCATCCACCCATGAAATGGTAAACAAGCCCCCGTCAAAACTCCCAACAGTAGACACCGATTGACCGTCAGCATGAATGGTTAAGAGGAGGGAAGACCTTTTAGAAAAGACAGCCCTCGTGGGGAACAAGAACGGAGACCCAGCATTGTAGCATTAGCATTAGCCGCGCGCACTAGGATAGCCGGGAAAACACCCAAAACAGAGTCATGACGACCATGTTTTCCCAAATATCCTGCCCCTCGCGCCAATACACAACTCGGCTGTCTCACGGGACAACGAGCAGTATCACAAATGCTAGAATTAATGCCTGGCAGCGCAGGCCCTACCTGTGCGCGACCTAGCCCGACAGCTCGAGATGAGGAAACGCAGGACAGGCCCGATGCGCTGTTAGGATGTGCCGAGAAGATTCCAGGGGCTGGTGAACCTCCGGCGAAAACCCAACATTGTGTAATTTCTCTCTGCATTTCATAACAACTAGTTCACGGAGTGCACTGCAGCGTCCATGTTGGAAACAAAAAAAGAGGAAGGGGGAGTGTGACCATGTCCGGCGTCATATAGTAGGACGCGGGGGCGTGGCCTGGTCACGTGCATGAGAGTGCAATTGTTTGTTCATGAGCACAGTAGGTGCTGGAGATAAGAGATATCTCATTATGGCTAGAGCGAGACACGATTGGCCAGTATGATATAACCTTGATCTCTCCTCTCAGACACCAAGGCAGAGACGGAGAGCAGCAGCATGGATCCGGCCCGGCTGACTCCGGCTGGTTATTACTACGCTGGCTCCTGGAGGCCCCTGGGCGGGCTAGGGCCCCTGGCCGGCTTCACGATGCACCAGTTCAACGACTCTTCCTCCATCACCCAGTGTCTGAAAGGCAAGGTGGTCAACATGTACGGAGACTCCACGGTCAGACAGTGGTTTGAATACCTCAATGCTTTTGTACCAGGTGAGTCATTTCAGTCTGTCTTGTGACATCTACTGCACTGCCACTACACTATCATTCATATAGGGGGCGACAGTGGCTCAGGAGGTAAGATTGGTTGTCCGGTAATCGAAAGGTTCCCGGTTAGATTCTGGCTCGTTTCAGCAGCATGCTCAAGAGTCCTTAACACTTTGAGTGCCAGCCACGAGAAACTCGTTAGTTCATGCCATGCGTTGAGTGCCACGAACGAGAAATCTAGTTATTTAATCGTTATTTTTTTTATTATCGATTTCCATAAATTTTTCATCAATCTAGCCTCACGTTACCAGTGGGGATCTATCTGAGCTCGAACAGGGAAAATACCGCCCCCTATCGTCTCTCCGGATGGTATTGCACCCATTGGATTGGACTGAATGAAATGGATGGGAAAAAAAGAGTCCGGAATCCACATTTTACTTGTCAGGCATGTAACCGGAGACGATCCCAGTCATTGCCCACCCTCAGAACAGCGTGGAATATATGTTTCCAGTACCCAGCGTTGGATCAATAAACGCGATCGATATTTGGAATGGCGATCAGGAATTGGAATAATCTTTTTGGAGGACATCTGATCTGAGGTAAGGAATCTATTTGACCAGTTTTGGGATAATCAGAGCTCTTTTCACCTATATCTCAGCGTG
>NC_140169.1:60324696-60414696 GCF_963971535.1 Notolepis coatsorum
TGAAAAGTATCGATACTTCGATACCATTTCGATTAAAAAAAATATATATATATATATATATATATTTTTTTTTATAAACAAATTTAGCTTTTGTTGCTGGTTGATTTTCCTCAGCTTCTCTCTGGTACTATAAGAGAAGATAAATATAACACTTTTAAAACCCTTTGTTTATCTTTAGATCACACATTTAAAAATAACTGTTCATCTCACTTCAATCATTTTTATTGCAGATGCAGAACATGGTATTTTCTCAAGCAGACAGATGTAAACACTGTAATCTGTGTTGCATGTACCTGACAAACTGAACTGTTTGTATTACAGTTAGTAACAGTTTCGATTTTTATTTAAAGATAACGAGAGAGAGAGAGAGAGAGAGAGAGAGGGGTAGAGAGAGAGAGAGGCTATGCTCGGAGCATTTTAGTAACGTTACATTTTCAACAAGATTGCTGCTATTTAAACACTTCATGGAAACGGGGTAACGTTAACCTTATGTCGACTGTAGTATTGTATGACCTCGACATAACGTTTAAACGTTAACGTTACTCTGTTTCCATGCAGTAATTATAAAAGGTGGCCAGCTAAGCTAAGGGAGCTAACGGCTAGCAGTAGCTAACGTTAGCTGATAGCTGCCTGTAACGTTACTAACAACTTATCAGCTGTTGATATTATGCGCCATCAGTAGACAACGTATCATGTATTAAACTAGAGTTAATGGTTTAATGCTTCAGTCACAGTGACGTTGAAAGAGCAGCTGTCACGAACCTCTCATTTCTTTATGGAGATCCGCGTTGGCACTGATCTGTAACACCGCTTGCAAATAGCATTGGGGCATCTTCTTTAGCTTGTCCTTCGTTGTTTACTTTAAACCCGAAGTACCTCCAAACAGCACTTCTGCTGTTTTCTTTATCCACAAGCACAAGTTGCGGATGCTCTGCATTTGCCATCTTCAGCTAAAATGTTTGTCGGCTCTGTGAGGGGGAGGGCTGGAGGAGCCGGAGGGGCAAGCGTGCTCTGAACAGCGTGTCAACAACTTGCGGTAGAACACTCGCCAGCTGGTACCGATACTGCAGAAAGTATCGGTATTTCGGGAAATGAGTATCGAAACCATTTTAAATATTCAGTATCGATATGTATCGATACTTCGATATTTTTGACAACACTAGTGTGTAGTGAAACACAGATGAGTGCATGCAATAGCAACTGAACATTTTGAAAGATTAAAGATAGAGCTGATAGCGATAGCAACTGAACATTTTGAAAGATTGAAGATAGAGCTGATAGCGAATCTATTTGAGGCACAGGGGCGGCGCAAAGAGGGTTGCGTCCTCCCCGTCTTAATCACGGGACATTCAACACTCTGGTCATTGCTCAGGGACAGCCGGAGACAGGGAGATATGGGGCGGCGCAGAGAGGGTCGCGAACTCCCCGACATCATCGCGGGACGTCCGGCACTCCGGTCACCACTACGAGACCTCCGGAGACAGGAGGGCACGCAGAGAGGGTCGCATCCTCTCGGCCTTCATCACGGGACGTCCGACACTCCGGTCAGCACTCCAGGACAGCAACTCACAGGGGGACAGGGAGACGGGACAGGCGTTAGACAGCTCATGTGATTGTAGTGGGCGGACATAGCAATAGATACAAGTGGTAAGCATATATGTGAATAGAGTAGATATATGAAGTAAGCATATTATGTGAATAGAATAGAAGTACTTAACCCAGCAATGAAACCGCGTTGACACATCAGTTGACAGGACCACGGACAGACGAGGGTAAGTAACTGATCCAAGGCCTCGTGGTGCATGTAGAGCAGTCACTGCAATCTTGGCCAAGACCCAGAGGCATCCATCACCTTAGTCAGCGCTAGGAGACGGGCACTCAGAGAGATGGGGGAGGGAAGGGGGGGGGGGATTACTGTAATAAACCTCTCTATAAAACAGGGACACGTCCCCAAGGACTTCAAAATTGCGAGAGTGACCCCTCTGCACAAAAAGGGCAGCAAATTAGACCCAGGCAACTACCGCCCTGTTTCTATTCTTACCTCCATCTCGAAAGTCATGGAGAAAATAGTCTTCGAACAGGTCGAAAAGTACCTGGCGGAAAAAAATCTAATCTACGAATTCCAATCTGGCTTCAGAACGTCCCACTCCACTGACACATGCCTCCTCTATTTCAACGACCACATCAAACAAGAGGTGGACGCGGGCAAATACTGCGGCATGGTCATGCTGGACCTACAAAAGGCCTTCGACACTGTCAATCACTCCATTCTGATTGACAAGCTAAAAGCAATTGGTTTTGATAGCTTATCAGTGAGCTGGATACAATCCTACCTGGAGGGGAGGGAACAGATGGTGGAGGTAAACGGTACCCTATCCCCCCCCCTCACAGTGAGCTGTGGTGTTCCACAAGGAAGCATACTAGGACCGCTACTCTTCCTAATTTATGCAAATGACATGTCGTCAGCCTGTGACTGCAACTTGTTCCTGTTTGCGGACGACTCAGCCCTGCTGGTCTCTGACAAGAACAAGTTGCAGGTTGAAAAAACCCTCAGCTCGGAACTAGGCAAAATCTGCATATGGCTCGCTGATAACAAACTATCATTACACATGGGCAAAACAGAGTCCATTCTCTTCGGTTCAAATAACAAACTCAGCAAGACCGACGGCTTCTCAGTTGCAGTGGGTGACAATATTGTCACAAGGAAAGATGAAATTACCTACCTGGGTTCCATCCTAGAGGCAAATCTTTCCTGTGACAAAATGGCATCCAATGTAATAAAAAAAGTCAACCAACGAACTAGATTCTTGTACCGGATCTCCTCTCTGGTAAACAAGAATACCCTGAAGACTCTGGCAGGAGCACTCATTCAAGGGTACTACGACTATGCGTGCACCTCATGGTACCAAAGCACCTCAAAGGCGCTTAAAACAAAATTACAAACTGGTCAGACTACTACTTGACCTTACCCCCAGAACCCACCTCACCCCTGCCCACTTTGACAACCTAGGATGGCTTAGAGTAGACGACAGAGTACAGCAACTTGCAATGGGCCTGGTCTACAAGATACACTATACGACTAAGGTACCCATGTACATGTCAAAATACTTCCCAAAGGTCAGTGAATACCACAACCACTACACCAGAGGAAGCTCAACAAACTAAATACGTTTCCCAATTATGCCACATCAATGTGGAACGCCCTACCCAAAGCTGTAAAGGAATGTGAATCCCTACCCACATTCAAAACCGCTCTTAAAGAGCACCTACGCGAGGCTGCAATTCGAAACTGGCCACCGTAAATGCCCAAAACCCCCACCACCTCCTAATGTACAGTCCCCTCCCCATCATATGTATATACTCTGTCAGGATCTAGGGGTAACAGTACTGTATATTTGAATACCGTTTATGTCACAAATGTATCAGTACTAAATACCTATATGTCCCTATGCCATAAATGTCATGTATGTTGTGTATGTCATAAATGTCTATATGAATTGAAAATGGGGGACCCTGATGGAAACAAGACAAACGTCTTTCTCAGGTCTGCATCCCCTTACCAATTGTGTGTATTGAGCCGTACTGTATGGTACCCATTCTGCAATCTGTTAAATAAAGTTTTCATTCATTCATTCATACTGTAAAGTAATCCAGACTATGACAGATATACTGTAAAGTAATCCAGACTATGACAGATATACTGTAAAGTAATCCAGACTATGACAGATATACTGTAAAGTAATCCAGACTATGACAGATATATACTGTAAATAATCCAGACTATGACAGATATATACTGTAAAGTAATCCAGACTGACAGAAGATATACTGTAAAGTAATCCAGACTATGACAGATATATATACTGTAAAGTAATCCAGACTATGACAGAGATATACTGTAAAGTAATCCAGACTATGACAGAGATATACTGTAAAGTAATCCAGACTATGGTGTCTCTTAGTGTACTGTATGTACAGTATGTATGGGCAGGGGGGCAGCCAGTGGTATGGTGTCTCTTAGTGTACTGTATGTACAGTATGTATGTGGAGGGGGGCAGCCAGTGGTATGGTGTCTCTTAGTGTACTGTATGTACAGTATGTATGGGGAGGGGGGCAGCCAGTGGTATGGTGTCTCTTAGTGTACTGTATGTATGGGGAGGGGGGCAGCCAGTGGTATGGTGTCTCTTAGTGTACTGTATGTACAGTATGTATGTGGAGGGGGGCAGCCAGTGGTATGGTGTCTCTTAGTGTACTGTATGTACAGTATGTATGGGGAGGGGGGCAGCCAGTGGTATGGTGTCTCTTAGTGTACTGTATGTACAGTATGTATGGGCAGGGGGGCAGCCAGTGGTATGGTGTCTCTTAGTGTACTGTATGTACAGTATGTATGGAGAGGGGGGCAGCCAGTGGTATGGTGTCTCTTAGTGTACTGTATGTACAGTATGTATGTGGAGGGGGGCAGCCAGTGGTATGGTGTCTCTTAGTGTACTGTATGTACAGTATGTATGGGGAGGGGGGCAGCCAGTGGTATGGTGTCTCTTAGTGTACTGTATGTACAGTATGTATGTGGAGGGGGGCAGCCAGTGGTATGGTGTCTCTTAGTGTACTGTATGTACAGTATGTATGGGCAGGGGGGCAGCCAGTGGTATGGTGTCTCTTAGTGTACTGTATGTACAGTATGTATGGAGAGGGGGGCAGCCAGTGGTATGGTGTCTCTTAGTGTACTGTATGTACAGTATGTATGGGGAGGGGGGCAGCCAGTGGTATGGTGTCTCTTAGTGTACTGTATGTATGGGGAGGGGGGCAGCCAGTGGTATGGTGTCTCTTAGTGTACTGTATGTACAGTATGTATGGAGAGGGGGGCAGCCAGTGGTATGGTGTCTCTTAGTGTACTGTGTGTACAGTATGTATGTGGAGGGGGGCAGCCAGTGGTATGGTCTCTACTACCTCAGTGGGCTAATGGTCCACAGATGTTTGAAACACGGAGAGAATGACTTGAGCACACTGGTCCCTTCGTCAGTGGACCTGCTTCCTGGGGGGTCTGTCAGTGGACCTGCTTCCTGGGGGGTCTGCCAGTGGACCTGCTTCCTGGGGGGTCTGTCAGCGGACCTGCTTCCTGGGGGGTCTGTCAGCGGACCTGCTTCCTGGGGGGTCTGTCAGCGGACCTGCTTCCTGGGGGGTCTGTCAGTGGACCTGCTTCCTGGGGGGTCTGTCAGTGGACCTGCTTCCTGCCTGGGGGGTCTGTCAGTGGACCTGCTTCCTGGGGGGTCTGTCAGTGGACCTGCTTCCTGGGGGGTCTGTCAGTGGACCTGCTTCCTGGGGGGTCTGTCAGTGGACCTGCTTCCTTCCTGGGGGGTCTGTCAGTGGACCTGCTTCCTGGGGGGTCTGTCAGTGGACCTGCTTCCTGCCTGGGGGGGGTCTGTCAGTGGACCTGCTTCCTTCCTGGGGGGTCTGTCAGTGGACCTGCTTCCTTCCTGGGGGGTCTGTCAGTGGACCTGCTTCCTGGGGGGTCTGTCAGTGGACCTGCTTCCTTCCTGGGGGGTCTGTCAGCGGACCTGCTTCCTGGGGGGTCTGTCAGTGGACCTGCTTCCTGGGGGGTCTGTCAGCGGACCTGCTTCCTGGGGGGTCTGTCAGCGGACCTGCTTCCTGGGGGGTCTGTCAGTGGACCTGCTTCCTGCCTGGGGGGTCTGTCAGCGGACCTGCTTCCTGGGGGGTCTGTCAGTGGACCTGCTTCCTGGGGGGTCTGTCAGCGGACCTGCTTCCTGGGGGGTCTGCCAGTGGACCTGCTTCCTGGGGGGTCTGTCAGCGGACCTGCTTCCTGCCTGGGGGGGTCTGTCAGCGGACCTGCTTCCTGGGGGGTCTGTCAGCGGACCTGCTTCCTGCCTGGGGGGGTCTGTCAGTGGACCTGCTTCCTGGGGGGTCTGTCAGTGGACCTGCTTCCTGGGGGGTCTGTCAGCGGACCTGCTTCCTGGGGGGTCTGTCAGCGGACCTGCTTCCTGGGGGGGTCTGTCAGCGGACCTGCTTCCTGGGGGGTCTGTCAGCAGACCTGCTTCCTGCCTGGGGGGGGTCTGTCAGCGGACCTGCTTCCTGGGGGGGTCTGTCAGCGGACCTGCTTCCTGGGGGGTCTGTCAGTGGACCTGCTTCCTGCCTGGGGGGTCTGTCAGCGGACCTGCTTCCTGCCTGGGGGGTCTGTCAGTGGACCTGCTTCCTGGGGGGGTCTGTCAGTGGACCTGCTTCCTGGGGGGTCTGTCAGTGGACCTGCTTCCTGGGGGGTCTGCCAGTGGACCTGCTTCCTGGGGGGTCTGTCAGCGGACCTGCTTCCTGCCTGGGGGGGTCTGTCAGCGGACCTGCTTCCTGGGGGGTCTGTCAGCGGACCTGCTTCCTGGGGGGTCTGTCAGTGGACCTGCTTCCTGGGGGGTCTGTCAGTGGACCTGCTTCCTGGGGGGTCTGTCAGCGGACCTGCTTCCTGCCTGGGGGGGTCTGTCAGCGGACCTGCTTCCTGGGGGGTCTGTCAGTGGACCTGCTTCCTGGGGGGTCTGTCAGTGGACCTGCTTCCTGGGGGGTCTGTCAGCGGACCTGCTTCCTGCCTGGGGGGGTCTGTCAGCGGACCTGCTTCCTGGGGGGTCTGTCAGTGGACCTGCTTCCTGGGGGGTCTGGGGGATATTCTCTGTGAACTTTATTTTATTAAAGATTTTCTGAAGCGCCGCCAACTTGCAAAAGGTGCCATCATCCAAAACACGGTGTCGTCAAAAGATGGAAATAAAGCACTAATTGACCACAGGGAAAAATGGTACATAATTAATTACATTATGTTATAGCCATGAGTAATGTGTTTATGTGTGTTGTATAAGTAATATATTTAAGTTTTTTATGTATCTGCAAAAGTCCAAAAAAGATTACGGCAACTGGGAGTCGCAGGTGGTGTTCTCAGCACTAAGAGGTGGTGTTCTCAGCACCAAGGTGGTGTTCTCAGCACTAAGAGGTGGTGTTCTCAGCACTAAGGTGGTGTTCTCAGCACTAAGGTGGTGTTCTCAGCACTAAGAGGTGGTGTTCTCAGCACTAAGGTGGTGTTCTCAGCACTAAGAGGTGGTGTTCTCAGCACTAAGAGGTGGTGTTCTCAGCACTAAGAGGTGGTGTTCTCAGCACTAAGGTGGTGTTCTCAGCACTAAGGTGGTGTTCTCAGCACTAAGAGGTGGTGTTCTCAGCACTAAGGTGGTGTTCTCAGCACTAAGGTGGTGTTCTCAGCACTAAGGTGGTGTTCTCAGCACTAAGGTGGTGTTCTCAGAACTAAGGTGGTGTTCTCAGCACTAAGAGGTGGTGTTCTCAGCACTAAGAGGTGGTGTTCTCAGCACTAAGGTGGTGTTCTCAGCACTAAGAGGTGGTGTTCTCAGCACTAAGAGGTGGTGTTCTCAGCACTAAGGTGGTGTTCTCAGCACTAAGAGGTGGTGTTCTCAGCACTAAGGTGGTGTTCTCAGCACTAAGAGGTGGTGTTCTCAGCACTAAGAGGTGGTGTTCTCAGCACTAAGGTGGTGTTCTCAGCACTAAGAGGTGGTGTTCTCAGCACTAAGGTGGTGTTCTCAGCACTAAGGTGGTGTTCTCAGCACTAAGAGGTGGTGTTCTCAGCACTAAGAGGTGGTGTTCTCAGCACTAAGGTGGTGTTCTCAGCACTAAGGTGGTGTTATCAGCACTAAGGTGGTGTTCTCAGCACTAAGGTGGTGTTCTCAGCACTAAGAGGTGGTGTTCTCAGCACTAATAGGTGGTGTTCTCAGCACTAAGGTGGTGTTCTCAGCACTAAGAGGTGGTGTTCTCAGCACTAAGGTGGTGTTCTCAGCACTAAGGTGGTGTTCTCAGCACTAAGAGGTGGTGTTCTCAGCACTAAGGTGGTGTTCTCAGCACTAAGAGGTGGTGTTCTCAGCACTAAGGTGGTGTTCTCAGCACTAAGGTGGTGTTCTCAGCACTAAGAGGTGGTGTTCTCAGCACTAAGAGGTGGTGTTCTCAGCACTAAGGTGATGTTCTCAGCACTAAGGTGGTGTTCTCAGCACTAAGATGGTGTTCTCAGCACTAAGAGGTGGTGTTCTCAGCACTAAGGTGGTGTTCTCAGCACTAAGAGGTGGTGTTCTCAGCACTAAGAGGTGGTGTTCTCAGCACTAAGAGGTGGTGTTCTCAGCACTAAGAGGTGGTGTTCTCAGCACTAAGAGGTGGTGTTCTCAGCACTAAGGTGGTGTTCTCATCACTAAGAGGTGATGTTCTCAGCACTAAGAGGTGGTGTTCTCAGCACTAAGAGGTGGTGTTCTCAGCACTAAGAGGTGGTGTTCTCAGCACTAAGAGGTGGTGTTCTCAGCACTAAGGTGGTGTTCTCAGCACTAAGGTGGTGTTCTCAGCACTAAGAGGTGGTGTTCTCAGCACTAAGGTGGTGTTCTCAGCACTAAGAGGTGGTGTTCTCAGCACTAAGGTGGTGTTCTCAGCACTAAGAGGTGGTGTTCTCAGCACTAAGGTGGTGTTCTCAGCACTAAGAGGTGGTGTTCTCAGCACTAAGAGGTGGTGTTCTCAGCACTAAGGTGGTGTTCTCAGCACTAAGAGGTGGTGTTCTCAGCACTAAGAGGTGGTGTTCTCAGCACTAAGGTGGTGTTCTCAGCACTAAGGTGGTGTTCTCAGCACTAAGAGGTGGTGTTCTCAGCACTAAGAGGTGGTGTTCTCAGCACTAAGGTGGTGTTCTCAGCACTAAGGTGGTGTTCTCAGCACTAAGAGGTGGTGTTCTCAGCACTAAGGTGGTGTACTCAGCACTAAGAGGTGGTGTTCTCAGCACTAAGGTGGTGTTCTCAGCACTAAGAGGTGGTGTTCTCAGCACTAAGAGGTGGTGTTCTCAGCACTAAGGTGGTGTTCTCAGCACTAAGGTGGTGTTCTCAGCACTAAGGTGGTGTTCTCAGCACTAAGAGGTGGTGTTCTCAGCACTAAGGTGGTGTTCTCAGCACTAAGGTGGTGTTCTCAGCACTAAGAGGTGGTGTTCTCAGCACTAAGAGGTGGTGTTCTCAGCACTAAGGTGGTGTTCTCAGCACTAAGAGGTGGTGTTCTCAGCACTTAGAGGTGGTGTTCTCAGCACTAAGGTGGTGTTCTCAGCACTAAGGTGGTGTTCTCAGCACTAAGAGGTGGTGTTCTCAGCACTAAGAGGTGGTGTTCTCAGCACTAAGAGGTGGTGTTCTCAGCACTAAGGTGGTGTTCTCAGCACTAAGAGGTGATGTTCTCAGCACTAAGAGGTGGTGTTCTCAGCACTAAGAGGTGGTGTTCTCAGCACTAAGAGGTGGTGTTCTCAGCAGTAAGAGGTGGTGTTCTCAGCACTAAGGTGGTGTTCTCAGCACTAAGGTGGTGTTCTCAGCACTAAGAGGTGGTGTTCTCAGCACTAAGAGGTGGTGTTCTCAGCACTAAGGTGGTGTTCTCAGCACTAAGAGGTGGTGTTCTCAGCACTAAGGTGGTGTTCTCAGCACTAAGAGGTGGTGTTCTCAGCACTAAGAGGTGGTGTTCTCAGCACTAAGGTGGTGTTCTCAGCACTAAGGTGGTGTTCTCAGCACTAAGAGGTGGTGTTCTCAGCACTAAGGTGGTGTTCTCAGCACTAAGAGGTGGTGTTCTCAGCACTAAGGTGGTGTTCTCAGCACTAAGAGGTGGTGTTCTCAGCACTAAGGTGGTGTTCTCAGCACTAAGAGGTGGTGTTCTCAGCACTAAGAGGTGGTGTTCTCAGCACTAAGGTGGTGTTCTCAGCACTAAGAGGTGGTGTTCTCAGCACTAAGGTGGTGTTCTCAGCACTAAGGTGGTGTTCTCAGCACTAAGAGGTGGTGTTCTCAGCACTAAGAGGTGGTGTTCTCAGCACTAAGGTGGTGTTCTCAGCACTAAGAGGTGATGTTCTCAGCACTAAGAGGTGGTGTTCTCAGCACTAAGAGGTGGTGTTCTCAGCACTAAGAGGTGGTGTTCTCAGCACTAAGAGGTGGTGTTCTCAGCACTAAGGTGGTGTTCTCAGCACTAAGGTGGTGTTCTCAGCACTAAGAGGTGGTGTTCTCAGCACTAAGAGGTGGTGTTCTCAGCACTAAGAGGTGGTGTTCTCAGCACTAAGAGGTGGTGTTCTCAGCACTAAGGTGGTGTTCTCAGCACTAAGAGGTGATGTTCTCAGCACTAAGAGGTGGTGTTCTCAGCACTAAGAGGTGGTGTTCTCAGCACTAAGAGGTGGTGTTCTCAGCACTAAGAGGTGGTGTTCTCAGCACTAAGGTGGTGTTCTCAGCACTAAGAGGTGGTGTTCTCAGCACTAAGGTGGTGTTCTCAGCACTAAGAGGTGGTGTTCTCAGCACTAAGGTGGTGTTCTCAGCACTAAGAGGTGGTGTTCTCAGCACTAAGGTGGTGTTCTCAGCACTAAGAGGTGGTGTTCTCAGCACTAAGGTGGTGTTCTCAGCACTAAGAGGTGGTGTTCTCAGCACTAAGAGGTGGTGTTCTCAGCACTAAGGTGGTGTTCTCAGCACTAAGAGGTGGTGTTCTCAGCACTAAGAGGTGGTGTTCTCAGCACTAAGAGGTGGTGTTCTCAGCACTAAGAGGTGGTGTTCTCACCACTAAGAGGTGGTGTTCTCAGCACTAAGGTGGTGTTCTCAGCACTAAGGTGGTGTTCTCAGCACTAAGAGGTGGTGTTCTCAGCACTAAGGTGGTGTTCTCAGCACTAAGAGGTGGTGTTCTCAGCACTAAGGTGGTGTTCTCAGCACTAAGGTGGTGTTCTCAGCACTAAGGTGGTGTTCTCAGCACTAAGAGGTGGTGTTCTCAGCACTAAGAGGTGGTGTTCTCAGCACTAAGGTGGTGTTCTCAGCACTAAGAGGTGGTGTTCTCAGCACTAAGAGGTGGTGTTCTCAGCACTAAGAGGTGGTGTTCTCAGCACTAAGAGGTGGTGTTCTCAGCACTAAGAGGTGGTGTTCTCAGCACTAAGAGGTGGTGTTCTCAGCACTAAGAGGTGGTGTTCTCAGCACTAAGAGGTGGTGTTCTCAGCACTAAGGTGGTGTTCTCAGCACTAAGGTGGTGTTCTCAGCACTAAGAGGTGGTGTTCTCAGCACTAAGAGGTGGTGTTCTCAGCACTAAGGTGGTGTTCTCAGCACTAAGGTGGTGTTCTCAGCACTAAGAGGTGGTGTTCTCAGCACTAAGGTGGTGTTCTCAGCACTAAGAGGTGGTGTTCTCAGCACTAAGGTGGTGTTCTCAGCACTAAGAGGTGGTGTTCTCAGCACTAAGAGGTGGTGTTCTCAGCACTAAGGTGTGCTGGGTTCTCAGCACTAAGGTGGTGTTCTCAGCACTAAGGTGGTGTTCTCAGCACTAAGAGGTGGTGTTCTCAGCACTAAGGTGGTGTTCTCAGCACTAAGGTGGTGTTCTCAGCACTAAGAGGTGGTGTTCTCAGCACTAAGGTGGTGTTCTCAGCACTAAGAGGTGGTGTTCTCAGCACTAAGGTGGTGTTCTCAGCACTAAAAGGTGGTGTTCTCAGCACTAAGGTGGTGTTCTCAGCACTAAGAGGTGGTGTTCTCAGCACTAAGGTGGTGTTCTCAGCACTAAGAGGTGGTGTTCTCAGCACTAAGGTGGTGTTCTCAGCACTAAGAGGTGGTGTTCTCAGCACTAAGGTGGTGTTCTCAGCACTAAGGTGGTGTTCTCAGCACTAAGAGGTGGTGTTCTCAGCACTAAGGTGGTGTTCTCAGCACTAAGGTGGTGTTCTCAGCACTAAGGTGGTGTTCTCAGCACTAAGAGGTGGTGTTCTGAGCACTAAGGTGGTGTTCTCAGCACTAAGAGGTGGTGTTCTCAGCACTAAGGTGGTGTTCTCAGCACTAAGGTGGTGTTCTCAGCACTAAGAGGTGGTGTTCTCAGCACTACGAGGTGGTGTTCTCAGCACTAAGAGGTGGTGTTCTCAGCACTAAGAGGTGGTGTTCTCAGCACTAAGGTGGTGTTCTCAGCACTAAGGTGGTGTTCTCAGCACTAAGAGGTGGTGTTCTCAGCACTAAGAGGTGGTGTTCTCAGCACTAAGGTGGTGTTCTCAGCACTAAGGTGGTGTTCTCAGCACTAAGGTGGTGTTCTCAGCACTAAGAGGTGGTGTTCTCAGCACTAAGGTGGTGTTCTCAGCACTAAGGTGGTGTTCTCAGCACTAAGGTGGTGTTCTCAGCACTAAGAGGTGGTGTTCTCAGCACTAAGAGGTGGTGTTCTCAGCACTAAGGTGGTGTTCTCAGCACTAAGGTGGTGTTCTCAGCACTAAGAGGTGGTGTTCTCAGCACTAAGAGGTGGTGTTCTCAGCACTAAGGTGGTGTTCTCAGCACTAAGGTGGTGTTCTCAGCACTAAGGTGGTGTTCTCAGCACTAAGAGGTGGTGTTCTCAGCAATAAGGTGGTGTTCTCAGCACTAAGAGGTGGTGTTCTCAGCACTAAGGTGGTGTTCTCAGCACTAAGGTGGTGTTCTCAGCACTAAAGTGGTGTTCTCAGCACTAAGAGGTGGTGTTCTCAGCACTAAGGTGGTGTTCTCAGCACTAAGGTGGTGTTCTCAGCACTAAGAGGTGATGTTCTCAGCACTAAGGTGGTGTTCTCAGCACTAAGAGGTGGTGTTCTCAGCACTAAGAGGTGGTGTTCTCAGCACTAAGGTGGTGTTCTCAGCACTAAGAGGTGGTGTTCTCAGCACTAAGGTGGTGTTCTCAGCACTAAGAGGTGGTGTTCTCAGCACTAAGGTGGTGTTCTCAGCACTAAGGTGGTGTTCTCAGCACTAAGGTGGTGTTCTCAGCACTAAGAGGTGGTGTTCTCAGCACTAAGGTGGTGTTCTCAGCACTAAGGTGGTGTTCTCAGCACTAAGGTGGTGTTCTCAGCACTAAGAGGTGGTGTTCTCAGCCCTAAGGTGGTGTTCTCAGCACTAAGACACTGATGATTGTTCATCATAAAACGTTTAATGGTTCTGGTTAAAATAAGGTAAGTTTAAGGTAACCGTGTGGTTAGGGTTAGTTTAAGGTAACCGTGTGGTTAGGATTAGTTTAAGTTAGTAGAACTTTTTTCTTTAAACATTGATTGATTGATTGAAAACTTTATTAACAGATTCCAGAATAAGTACAATACAGTACAGCTCAATACAAAACAATTGCTAAGAGGATGCAGACCAGAAAAAGACTTTCGTCTTATTTACATCGGGGTCCCCCATTTTCAATTCAACAGGACATTTATGACATACAAGTCATATAGTCAGATATACAGAACTGTGTAGTAAAAAGAGATCATAAAAAATATATACATCCGAAGGGGAAGAAACTGGGTTGAACATGATTTGTGGAACTCCCTCTGATGTTGTGGTTGTGGTATCTGTTAATCTGTTAATAAAGTTTTCAATCAATCAAGTATTCACTGACCTTTGGGAAATATTTCGACATGTTTTGATTGATTGATTGAAAATTGTATTAACAGATTGCAGAATGGGTACAATACAGTACGGCTCAATACATACAATTGTTAAGGGGATGCAGACCAGAGAAAGACTTTCGTCTTGTTTACATCAGGGTCCCCCATTTTCAATTCATAATGACATTAATGACACACACGACATACAGATAGACAGTACTGCTACATCTATACATTTATGACATACCAGATTTACAAATACAGTACTGTTTGTGATACAAAAAGAGTCTAAAAAAGACTATATACATTTGACGAAGAAACTGTACATTGGAGGAGGTTGGGTAACACACTCCTGCGCGTGATGTAATGCTTAAATAACATATTTACAGATTATGACGTAACACAGGGACATTTGAGACAGAATAATCGTCCTGGGTTGGAAAAATAAGGAGCAAGTCTGGGTTTTCAGATCACATAGATCAGGAATTGAGGGATCAGCACACATACAATCCTCTTGACTGGCCTGTTTGCAGAACCACTGAGTGCATGGTCCACACTGCCCCCTGCTGGGTAGAACTGGTCACTTCTACCTGCAGGCTGTATCCCAGTGGTGTAGTGCAGGGGTTCCCAAAGTGGGGGTACATTTTTATATATATATATGTAACCAGGAGGCTTAGGACATATAACAGACAGACAAAGCAATTATGTTTAATATAATTATCTTTATTTAAGCTATGATATCAGAAAGGATTAGTTGAATTTTATACAAAAATAGAGGTATCACCATGTATACATCGGCATGTATACATTTAGCACAGAGAGACAGACTGAACTCACACTACACCCTAACGTGTAATAGCCAAAAACAGTGACCACTTGTTGACCAGGACCACCACCTGTCATGACACAGAAATTACAATAAATATCAAGGCATAAAATGCTGGCTGTTGCACAGTACAAAACAAACATTTATTAACACCCCAGTCATACAAACGGACGAGAGAGAGAGCTAGACTTACACTTGAACTGAATGAACGAAACACCCGGCGCCGCACACACACACAGCACACACCCAGGCCGCAATGGTACATCTAGTTCCCCAGCCTGAGGGAAATCAGGACAGGTCGTCTGTATTACTATTTATCCTAGACAGTCTGAGTGTGTAATATGCATGTGGGCAAATCATAAACAAAAGAAGTGAGCGATACCTTTGCATCGCCAGGCTTAAGCACAACGCCTCGCCTCTTCACCGTTCAAGGTCTGTCGTTCCCTAAGGAAGACCATACGCAGTATAAACACCTAAATCGTGCAACCTATCGACATGAAAATGCAAGCTCCGCTCTATAATACAGTCAAGTTACTCACCAGGACTCTCTCTCGTCCCGTCACAGGGGAATCAGGTGTGGGGAAATGTTTGCTGCTATCGCCGCCGCACACAACTAGGAAGTGTTCCTTCCAGCCGCCATCCGGTCAGACTGAAATACACGCTGACGTCAGAGCCACACCCACAATAACCCCAGCTGGCCACACTCACCCCCCTAGAAAACTAATCAGGGTCCCACTGATCTCCAAGTCAGTATTTGGCCCCGAAGGACCCCTCCTCCGTACGACCATGCCCAGGTGGCGATGCCCCAACCCCCAGCACCGCACTCTTCCCCCCTAGATGACAAACGGCCGATCGCGGCAGCTTAAAGGGGTTAGAATGGACACCCGCATTGCTGCGGTGTGACCGACGCACCGGCACCGGGAGCATGGTTATCTCCTCCGGTTCCCCCCGTTCTATGTGGGGCCACGGTTTCACCGGTTCAAATTGTGCTCCATGGTCTCGACGATGGGATTGTTCCTCAGAGTCATCTGAACTATCATGCTGGCTCCATTCCGAACCCCCTTCCTTGGGATCTGCTTCTTCTGACCCACTACCAACACCAATCCAAATCATACTACCATCTTCACTCTCTTCGCCTTGCACCCCCCTGACATCCTCCCTTTCCCCCAGTACCCCGGCACCACAACGCCGGATCTCAGAACGGTGAACATTCCTGGGTGGTCCCGCAGCACCCACCGGCACCACGGTATACACCGGCTTTTCGGGGCCCAACCGCTTGACGACCCGATGGGGAATGGAAAGCCATAGATCCTGAATTTTATTCCTACCAATTACCTTCCGATTCCGCACATAAACCAGTTCCCCTGGCTGCAAGTCCGCGTCCTTGGACGTCGGCCCCCAGTGCCGACGCCGAGACTCTACTGCTTTCTGCATCTGACCACTAGCCTGCGCATATGCCACCTGTAACCGCTCTTGATGTCTCTGCACCCACTCTCCCACACCTCCAACTTCCTCATTGCCCCCACCAAGCATGAGGTCTAGAGGTGTGCAAGGGGCTCGGCCAAACAGGAGAAAATATGGGGAATAGCCCGTGCTCTGATGTTCTGTCGTATTATAAGCGTATACCACCTCCGGCAAATACTCCGCCCACCTCCTCTTCTTCTCCGGGGGAAGAGCAAGAAGTAAGTCATGGAGGGTTCGATTAAACCGTTCGCACTGCCCGTTACCTTGTGGATGGTACGGACTTGTCCTACTTTTCTTCATCCCGTACAATTTACAGAGCGATCGCACCACTTCGCCCTCAAAGCACCTGCCCTGGTCGGAATGCAACCGGGCTGGCACGCCATAAGGCTGGATCCAGTGCTTAACCAAGCACCTGGCAACCGTGGTAGCCTGTTGGTTCCGAGTCGGGACTGCAACGGTAAATTTCGTAAACACATCAGTGAATACTAAAACATTCTCTCTCCCATCTGAGGAAGATTCCAATACTGTAAAATCCATGGCCACCACCTCCAGTGGCCTGGATGCCAACACGCTCCCCATGGCAGTCACTACCCTTGGCTGTGGGGCCTTCGACACAATGCACCGCTCACAGGACTTACAAAAATCCTCCACATCCCGATACATTCCGGACCAATAACACCGACCACTCACCAGCTTAAAGGTCCGCTCAATACCTTGGTGACCATGCCCTCCATGCATCTGATCCAACACTTCTTTTTGCAATGCCCTAGGCATGATTACCTGCTCCTGCTGACCCTCCCTTGGGCCCTCTCGCGTTCGATACAGCACCCCCCCCCCGTTCTACCACCCTTTCCCACTGCCGCAACAGTTCTAATGCCCTAGGGGACTCTGCCCGTCTTTCCTCTCGACTTGGCCTCTCCCCTCGCCGCCAATACTTAAGAAAAGACGCCACCACTGGATCGGCCTGCTGTAACAGAGACAAAGACGCTGAACTGTAAGACGGAAAGGTAGTAGTAGAGACATTGACCGGAGGGGCCACCCCCACCTGCTCCTCACTCCGCACAACCTGCCCACCCCCCGGCCCAGAGTTGTCATCCTCTGGACATGAGCCGGGTGTTGCCGGTTCTGGTTTAGAGTCCAAGACAGAGTACTGCCTGGATAAAGCATCTGCAGCTGCATTCTGCCGACCCGGCCGATAAACAATATCATAATCAAACCGGGCTAACTCTGACACCCACCGCTGTTCTACAGCCCCCAATCTCGCGGTTTGCAAATGGCTCAACGGGTTGTTGTCCGTCAGTACGGTGAACTTGTTACCGATTAAATATTCCCGAAATGTATCGGTCACCGCCCATTTAAGGCCCAGCAACTCTAACTTCATAGAACTATAGTTCTCCATATTGCGCTCTGAGGACCTCAACCCCCTGCTGGCATACGCTACCGGTCTTCTCCGCCCCTCAACCTCTTGAGACAGCACAGCTCCCAGACCCTGGTGGCTGGCATCGATCTCCACTGTGAAGGGCTTGGTAAAGTCTGCGTATGCCAACACCGGAGCCGAAACCAACCTCTGCTTCAGGCCCTGAAACGCCTCCTCACATGCCGGACCCCAATGCTGATGAAACAGGTGTGATGAAAGAGGACGCCTCTCCTTCTTGGAGCCACCAAGTGCCGCGAGAGCATGAAGAGGTGCTGCCAGATTGGCAAAGTTCTTCACAAATTTTCGATAGAAGGAGGCGAAACCTAGAAAGGATAACAACTCCGCCCCATTCCGGGGATTTCTCCACTCCGCTACCGCACGTATCTTCGCTGGGTCAGTCGCCACCCCTTGCGATGAGATAACGTGCCCCAGATATGACACCTCCGATCTGAAGAATGAACACTTACTGAACTTCACTTTCAGGTTGCACTGCTCAAACCGTAACAAAACCCTCTCCAACCGACGTAGATGTTCTGCAAAGGTGGAAGAGAAGACCACGACATCGTCAAGATAGAGCAACAATGCTTTGAACCGCTGGTCACCCAGGATGCGCTCCATGAGCCGCTGAAATGTCCCCGGTGCGTTGCACAAACCAAACGGCATCCGGTTGAACTCATACAGCCCAAATGGCGTGCAAAAGGCCGTTTTCGGACGATCCCTCTCAAGCATCTCCACCTGATTATACCCGCTCGCTAAGTCCAGTGTCGAGAACCACGTTGCACCACTCAGAGAGTCCAATGATTCCTCAATGCGAGGCAGCGGGAACGCATCTTTGTGGGTTTTGGCATTCAACCGCCTATAGTCCACACACAGCCTAATCGAATCGTCTTTCTTTCTCACGATCACCAAGGGGGAAGAGTACGGACTACTGCTCTCCCTAATCACTCCCTGTTCCAACAACTTCTGGATGTGGCTTCTCACTTCCTCATACTGACTGGGCGGGATCCTCTGACTCACCGGGGCCTCATCAACAACTGGGATTTCATGATAAATCAGATTTGTGCATCCTAATTCACTATCTGAGGAGGCAAACACATGAGAAAACTTGTACAACAGTTGCCTGGCTTGTCTTGCCTGCTCTTCCGACAAACCCGGGAAGCACAGTGCAGCGATCTCGGGGGACAGCTCCCCGTCTCCTTGCGACCCATGCTGCTCCCTAATCATAACCTGCTCCTCCCGTGGACCCACCCGCTTAAAATGGACAGAAACGCCAGCCACTACCTCAGCCAGATGTAACGATGCGAGGCGTGTCTGTGGCTTCAAACTAACATCTGAGGAACCTACATTAATGACCGGAATAGTCAAATGTCCATTGTTAACTTCTACATAGGCACTAGAGACCACCAACCCCGCAGGCAAATTCCCCTTTTCCAACCCCAACGGCTCTATAAGTACAGATGTCCTAGACAGGCATAGACTAGATATGACTAGATATATATATATTATTATTATTATTATAATTTTTTTTTTATGCAGTCATGTCATCACAAACACTGGCATTTAAAGGATACAAATAAAACAATTCCTGCACCAGAATGCAGGAAATTAAGTCTTTGTAACACAAAATGTCCTGGTGGGGGACCCTCCGCTTAAAAAGTGGCCTGACTGGGGCTATATTTCGCACTATATTTCCTGGCCTGAATGATTTCTCCAGTCTGGCCCTGGTTAAAAGCCTCCAATGCTTATTAGTGTGTGTGCGTTTGAACGTTTGCATGTTTCAACCATACATTTCCATTTATAAAAAAAATAATATTATATATATATATAATTTATATTTTTTATTTTGTATACCTCCTATAATAGTGGGGGTCGCGGCTCTCTGACACTGTTATTTCGGGGGTCGCGGCCTGAAAACGTTGGGAACCCCTGGTGTAGTGTATCTTGCAGACCAGGCCCATTGCAAGTTGCTGTACTCTGTCGTCTACTCTAAGCCATCCTAGGTTGTCAAAGTGGGCAGGGGTGAGGTGGGTTCTAGGAGTAAGGCCAAGCAGTAGTCTGACCAGTTTGTTTTTGAGATGTTTGTAATCTTGTTTTTAGCGCCTTTGAGGTGCTTTGGTACCATGAGGTGCAAGCATAGTCGTAGTACCCTTGAATGAGTGCTCCTGCCAGAGTCTGCAGGGTATTCTTGTTTACCAGAGAGGAGATCCGGTACAAGAATCGTGTTCGTTGGTTGACTTTTTTGATTACATTGGATGCCATTTTGCCTCTAGGATGGAACCCAGGTAGGTAATTTTTTTTTTTATATATTTTTATTTCATTTTTTGGAAGAAAAGGCACAGGTACAGATACAATGCACATAAAACATAAATTTAAATTATTTGCCAATTACACGCATTGGCTTGCCCCTTGCCTAATTTAAAATAATAGGTAATTTCATCTGTCCTTGTGACAATAATGTCACCCACTGTAACAGAGAAGCCGTCGGCCCTGCTGAGTGTACATTGAGTATACCCTACTCCTACTCAATCTATTTAATTATTTTGAACATTCAGGGTTACAGTGTAGATACCAAGAACATGCAAATGGACCTTGCAGAAGTGGAGCAATCTTCCATTTACTTAGGTGTGTACTTTTAGGCGGATTTTCAGAAAATAGGGCTTAACCCTTTCACTGCCACACGACAGAAGGTTGTGTGATAGTAAAGGGTTAACCTTCTGTCGTGTGGCAGTGAAAGGGTTAACCGGCTGTTGTGTGGCAGTGAAAGGGTTAACCTTCTGTGAATTGTCGCAGTGAAAGTGTTAACCGTTTTGGTAGTGCGGCAGTGAAAGGGTTAAGGAAGCAGTCAATGAGCTGAGAGGGAAAGCACGCCGGGCTTTCTATGCCATAAAAAGACATTTACAAACAGAAATACCAATTCGAATTTGGTTAAAATGAATTGAATGTGTTATTGAACCAATTGCACTCTATGGCAGTGAGGTGTGGGGTCCACTTACAGAACAAGACTTGAGTCCCTACACACATGGGAACGGCACCTCAAAAACATTAGCATTAGCAGCAGCTGCGCGCGCCAGGATAATTGGAAAAACAATCAACAACAAGTCATGTTGACCACATAATACCCAGCCCCCCGCGCCAATACATTGCCCGGTTGTTTCACGAGTCAACGAGTAGTATTGAATATTGTTACGTATTACTTTCACATGGTGGAGGGATACTTACTGTCTGTGGTGCGTATTCACATTGTGGGTTGTAGTGTGTTATCACAAATTTTTTAAGGAAGGTTTTATTGACACTGTTTTCTTTCTGTTTTGCTTGTGTTTAAAATGGCCGCTTTCTAATTGACACAGGTGTGGTGATGAGGCACCACGCCCTACAAATGCAGAGCAGGGAGCAGTTGTCAAGTCCTCACTTCACAGAGCTTGTCCTCGTCACAGCTCTCCAGACCTCACCTGCTCACACTGCTTTTTCTCATTTTGACCTTTTTGCTGCTTGACCATTTTTTGTTGCTTTATTTTTGACCCTGTGCTTTATGTAGCAGGGTGGATTATCCCTGCTTCGTGGGAACGGGTGTGCACAGTCACTGGGTAGCGAGACACAGTAGATCTCTGGCTAACTGCACCTCCGTCTTTGGGTCTGGAGCATCAACTGGAGGCTGGCAGTGGGAGTGGATGGGGCCCGGGATTTACCAACCTGGTCTGGTATTCTGGTCTTCCTCTCCCTTCCAGGGCGGTCAGCAGTACTCTCCAACACGCTCTCACTTCCCCCAATTACTCCTTTAACCCTCCCACGCCTAGTGACTGAATTGTAAATAAATAACTTGGTTCCCCCCGCAAGCAGTACCCTCCCTCAGTAACACTAGAAACCTTACAATAAAAAGGGAAAGGTGGAGTAGGAAGGGGTTAATTATAGTAGCGTTACCCACACCAAAATAGTTAACACTGAGCACAGTAATCAGTGATGCCACAGATTACTTGTAAAAGTAATCTGATTACTGATTACTGATTACTCCTTTAAAAAGTAATCTAAGTTACTTTACTGATTACTTGATTATCAGAGTAACTTAGTTACTTTGAAAGTAACTAGGTTACGAAGTCGTCGTCGTTCCCCCAACAGTTTTTTTTAAACGCTTTATTGAAAGTGCATAAATTGTTTTTAACTTGTTTCTCTGCACATAACGTAAATTGTTAAACTAGTGCTTCAGCTTCTGTACCATCAAGTATGGTAAAGCAACAGTCTATGATGCTCACAGCATTAGAGCAGCCAGCCAGTGGTTTTACAAAACCAGTGTATCACATCTAACAAATGCAGGCTGAACTATTCAATTATATCAACTGTAACTATTAAATTGTTTTTATAAATGTCTCTCTATAAACATACAATCAGTCTCTCTTTAACATGTAAATTAACTGTAAATCTGGCAAATAAGAGCTTTTGCTCTGCCACCATCAACCCTCCTGTACCTAGTCGAAGCGTCGGCTAGTGTTGTGATTCCAGATGCTTTCAATGCAATTGGATGTGCTGTTTTTAGCGGTAGACAGTATTTTGTTTCCTCCGCCGTGAAGTAGTGACTGAGGCTACGTTTAGACGAGCGTTTTGGGGTGGAATTCTGAACAGAAACCGCAAAAGTCATCTTGCGGTTTCACTTTTAATTTTGCCAAGCGTTTTGGGGTGGAATTCTCCGACGACGGAGCCCTGCTGTCACACGATTGGCGCATATGTCACATGACGTGCTGTGAAGACCCGCCCTACTCTGCCTCTGATTCGCAGACTGTGTATGGGGAATGTGATTGGACCAAAGCAGAGTCACTCACAGACAGAGGGACCAGTCACGCCGCGGGACACATTCTTGTATTTAACCCTTTCACTGCCACACCACGTCACTCCCAAATAAGAAAAACAGCTCAAAATGTATTTTTGACTGTCGAAAACGAAATAAAATACTGCATTCCGCCTGCATTATGAATTTATGATGAGATAGTAACGAAATAGTAATGCACAGCCACTTGGACAAGTAACTGCAATCAGATTACTGGCTTTTAAAGATTAACGCGTTAGATTACTATTTTCGGGGAAAAGTAATCAGATTACAATAACGTGTTACTTAGTAACGCGTTACTGGCATCACTGACAGTAATGGACACGCACACAGAATCCCATCTAATGTTTTTATGTTAATTGGTACGGTTGAATACAAAAGCTTAATAGGAGTGGTCCAACGGAATGAAATCCTACTACTGCTCAATTGTAACTCAATACCTTATGTACCCGTATATTCTACACACACCTCTGTGTTAGCACCAGGAATAATATACTTTAATGTATTCGACTAATCGCCCACGTCTGGGTCAGTACCAGGTATAATACCTCTATCAGGCTTTAATTATATGGTAGGAATAATACCTCAGGTCTGGAACCTCCCCACTGGGAAGGGGTTGATTAGATGGGAAATTATTATCAAAGAACCAACACGTTATCACACTCAAAGGAAATAAAAAATGTGGGCCCACTGTACCAAAACAAAAGTCCTATACTAATGCCGGCATATAATGTGTATGGGGTACCCCTATGAACTGGATTTAGCAACGTTTAGCTTCGCCCGTAGGCCGCACCACACTGTGTACTGTGCAATAAGATCCGGAGCACTGACGCTCTATTGTACTCAACCAAGATGGCGTCCTCGCCGCGCCACCACTGTTCGGGGTAGCAAGATGGCGTTGAACGCTCTCGTCGCGGGCGCGAGCAAGCGGGGCTGGAGCAGGGGGGCAGTATCGGGCTGAGAGCGCGTTGTGAAGGGTAATTTCACATCCCCTCCTCCTCCACCTTCCCTCCTCCACCTCCTCCTCCTCCTCCTTCCCTCCTCCTCCACCTTATCCTCCTCCTCCTTCCCTCCTCATCTCCCACCTCCTCCTTCACCTCCTCCTCCTCCTTCCCTCCTCCCACAGGGTTGATCGTGAAGTCATGTTATCCTTCTCTCAAAAACTGTTAAAATACTATATCCATTCTATTATTCAGAGCAGGCCAGATAACGCTTGCATCCAAGGCCGCAGCGAGCCCTCCTCAAAAGCCCATTCCATTTGACTCCCTAAATGACCATATAAAGCCAACCCAATCAGAGACAAGCAAGGCGTCTCTATTCCACTGTGTTAAAACACATGACACTTTGCTTTTTGTCACTTTCACTCTGACAGACCTGTGAATATGCACTCTGACAGACTGAAAGTCCGTCCGTATGGGCGTACTATATTATTTTCTTTTCCAATAAACCTGTATTGTATTCATTTAACGTGAGTAATCCGGCTGTCTCTTTCTGCTCCTGTTTGATTATTTCAGAATGCCTAATTCGCAGTGTGACACTGTTTTAGGCTGCTGGATGTCCGTGGAGAACCTGGTGGTTTGCACTCTGATTTAAGGCCAATCTCTTGTCTCTGTATTTCATTTAACCATCCCTGGAGACGTCAAAAATCCACCACAGCGTGCTGGATGATGGCGACCTCTGCTGGACGGGAAGAACTCCCGTGATGGCCTGAAGACAGCCGGTGCAGGGCAGACACGTCGAACGCCGGCGAAGACTGATTGTTGACGGCCGGTGCTGGGTAGACGCGCGGCTCTACTCTTGCCCTACTTACACTGAAGCTACTCTTGGGGTCCCAAACAGCCCTCCTGCTAGACGCAATATATAATGACGCAGGGTGTCTCTAAACACCGGTCTTCTTCAAGCCACGCTGGCGGGGTGCCTCACTAGAGGGAATATCTTTAACTTAAGCCACACTTGGCTATACCGCATTTCTTCTAGGATAACTCGTTGTATCGCTAGGGTTATTCAGTGGGAAAACATGCAACACGCTACTACGTTTACCTTTCTAGGATAACCCGTAATATACTCAAGTTCAATACGTTCACCCGTGTGGTCCTACACAGGGCTCTGTCTAGACATGACCGATCACATCCAAGTCCAATGTCGAAGAGGCTGGTTCCTCACACTTCCATCTCAGTTGACTTGCTTCCTCCTCCGTCACTCTCGTACGCTCTCTGCCTGCCACCGGCGCCCCCTGCTGGCACCGCCTACTAGCCCCACAGGGAAACACTGGGTGGAAGAATATGATCCAGGGTTATTGTTTATAATCCATATTCCAGCCGGTATGAGAAGGAGAAACCTGCGTCATTGATCAAAGGGATATTTAATGGAAACTAGTTAATACGTCTTGGTGTACCAGGGGAGATAAAAGGCAAGTCAGCACTTCTGAATAATAGCCATATTTTCAGGGTGCTACATTTATTTTACTTTTTATATCCTGAACTAGGGAGTTTGGACCACCCAGCTCCCCATCTTTGCCCTTTAACTTAGCTGTTCCAAATAAATATTGTTATTTTTGATAACTCTTGTCCAGTGTCCTGTGTCCACAACTTTACATTCAAGGCCTACACAAGCCATATTTTAGGATTGAATGTAACAAATATGCTAGTACCAACGCCTGGCGCTGTGGGTCCTACCTGAGCGCGGCTTGGCTCGACTGCCAACGCTGCGCATAGTCCATCGGTCCACTGCCAAGAGACGAGGAAAGTTCAGTATAGGACCGACATTCCGTCCGGACGTGCCGAGAAGGGTCCGGGGGCTGGCGAACCTCTGGCGAAAGTCCAACATTGCGTAATTTCTCCCTACGCTTCATACAAAGTTCCACCTGGTTGAAGTGCATACGAGCTGCTTCCGCGGATGGAAAAGAATGAGGAAGGGTGTAAGCATGACCACTTCCTGCCTATTGTAGAGGCATGCATGGGAGTGGCGTGGTCACGTGCAGGTGGGTGCATGTGTTTAGTTTCCAGGGGCACAGTAGGTGCTGGAGATTATGATATCTCAGAAGGCAGAGCGAGACGTGATTGCCAGTATGAGATATAACCTCACCTCTCATAACCTCTCCTCTCATAACCTCTCCTCTCATAACCTCATCTCTCATAACCTCTCCTCTCATAACCTCTCATAGCCTTTCCTCTCATAACCTCTCCTCTCATAACCTCTCCTCTCATAACCTCACCTCTCATAACCTCATCTCTCATAGCCTCACCTCTCATAACGTCTCATAACCTCTCATAACCTCTCCTCTCATAACCTCTCCTCTCATAACCTTTCCTCTCATAACCTCACCTCTTATAACCTCTCCTCTCATAACCTCACCTCTCCTCTCCTCTCATAACCTCTCATCTCATAACCTCTCCTCTCATAACCTCTCCTCTCATAACCTCTCATAACCTCTCCTCTCATAACCTCTCATAACATCTCCTCTCATAACCTCTCCTCTCATAACCTCATCTCTCATAACCTCACCTCTCATAACCTCTCCTCTCATAACCTCTCCTCTCATAACCTCATCTCTCATAACCTCTCCTCTCATAACCTCTCCTCTCATAACCTCTCATAACCTCTCCTATCATAACCTCTCATAACCTCTCCTCTCATAACCTCTCCTCTCATAACCTCTCCTCTCATAACCTCTCATAACCTCACCGCTCATAACCTCTCCTCTCATAACCTCTCATCTCATAACCTCTCATAACCTCTCCTCTCATAACCTCTCCTCTCATAACCTCTCATCTCATAACCTCTCGTCTCATAACCTCTCCTCTCATAACCTCATCTCTCATAACCTCTCCTCTCATAACCTCACCTCTCATAACCTCTCCTCTCATAACCTCTCCTCTCATAACCTCTCCTCTCATAACCTCATCTCTCATAACCTCACCTCTCATAACCTCTCCTCTCATAACCTCTCCTCTCATAACCTCATCTCTCATAACCTCACCTCTCATAACCTCTCCTCTCATAACCTCTCCTCTCATAACCTCTCCTCTCATAACCTCTCATCTCATAACCTCTCCTCTCATAACCTCTTCATCTCATAACCTCTCCTCTCATAACCTCTCCTCTCATAACCTCACCTCTCATAACCTCTCCTCTCATAACCTCACCTCTCATAACCTCCTCATCTCATAACCTCTCCTCTCATAACCTCTCCTCTCATCTCCTCTCATAACCTCTCATCTCATAACCTCTCCTCTCATCTCCACTCATAACCTCACCTCTCATAACCTCCTCATCTCATAACCTCTCCTCTCATAACCTCTCATAACCTCTCCTCTCATAACCTCTCATCTCCTCTCCTCTCATAACCTCATCTCTCATAACCTCTCCTCTCATAACCTCTCCTCTCATAACCTCATCTCATAACCTCTCCTCTCATAACCTCTCCTCTCATAACCTCTCATCTCATAACCTCTCCTCTCATAACCTCTCCTCTCATAACCTCTCCTCTCATAACCTCTCCTCTCATAACCTCTCATAACCTCACCTCTCATAACCTCTCCTCTCATAACCTCTCATCTCATAACCTCTCATAACCTCTCCTCTCATAACCTCTCCTCTTATAACCTCTCATCTCATAACCTCTCGTCTCATAACCTCTCCTCTCATAACCTCATCTCTCATAACCTCTCCTCTCATAACCTCACCTCTCATAACCTCTCCTCTCATAACCTCTCATAACCTCTCCTCTCATAACCTCTCCTCTCATAACCTCATCTCTCATAACCTCACCTCTCATAACCTCTCCTCTCATAACCTCTCCTCTCATAACCTCATCTCTCATAACCTCACCTCTCATAACCTCTCCTCTCATAACCTCTCCTCTCATAACCTCTCCTCTCATAACCTCTCATCTCATAACCTCTCCTCTCATAACCTCTTCATCTCATAACCTCTCCTCTCATAACCTCTCCTCTCATAACCTCACCTCTCATAACCTCTCCTCTCATAACCTCACCTCTCATAACCTCCTCATCTCATAACCTCTCCTCTCATAACCTCTCATCTCCTCTCATAACCTCTCATCTCATAACCTCTCCTCTCATCTCCACTCATAACCTCACCTCTCATAACCTCCTCATCTCATAACCTCTCCTCTCATAACCTCTCATAACCTCTCCTCTCATAACCTCTCATCTCCTCTCCTCTCATAACCTCATCTCTCATAACCTCTCCTCTCATGACCTCTCCTCTCATAACCTCCTCATCTCATAACCTCTCCTCTCATAACCTCTCCTCTCATAACCTCCTCATCTCATAACCTCTCCTCTCATAACCTCTCATAACCTCTCCTCTCATAACCTCTCATCTCCTCTCTTCTCATAACCTCATCTCTCATAACCTCTCCTCTCATAACCTCTCCTCTCCTCTCATAACCTCCTCATCTCATAACCTCTCCTCTCATAACCTCTCCTCTCATAACCTCAACTCATAACCTCTCCTCTCATAACCTCTCCTCTCATAACCTCATCTCTCATAACCTCACCTCTCATAACCTCCTCATCTCATAACCTCACCTCTCATAACCTCTCCTCTCATAACCTCTCCTCTCATAACCTCTCCTCTACTCTCCTCTCATAACCTCTCCTCTCATAACCTCCTCATCTCATAACCTCTCCTCTCATAACCTCATCTCTCATAACCTCTCCTCTCATAACCTCTCCTCTCCTCTCATAACCTCTCCTCTCATAACCTCCTCATCTCATAACCTCTCCTCTCATAACCTCCTCATCTCATAACTTCTCCTCTCATAACCTCCTCATCTCATAACCTCTCCTCTCATAACCTCCTCATCTCATAACTTCTCCTCTCATAACCTCTCCTCTCATAACCTCACCTCTCATAACCTCACCTCTCATAACCTCTCCTCTCATAACCTCTCCTCTCATAACCTCTTCTCTCATAACCTCTCCTCTCATAACCTCTCCTCTCATAACCTCTCATCTCCTCTCCTCTCATAACCTCTCCTCTCATAACCTCATCTCTCATAACCTCCTCATCTCATAACCTCTCCTCTCATAACCTCTCCTCTCATAACCTCACCTCTCATAACCTCACCTCTCATAACCTCTCCTCTCATAACCTCTCCTCTCATAACCTCTCCTCTCATAACCTCTCCTCTCATAACCTCTCCTCTCATAACCTCTCCTCTCATAACATCTCATAACCTCTCCTCTCATAACCTCTCCTCTCATAACCTCTCCTCTCATAACCTCTCCTCTCATAACCTCCTCATCTCATAACCTCTCATAACCTCTCCTCTCATAACCTCTCCTCTCATAACCTCTCCTCTCATAACCTCCTCATCTCATAACCTCTCCTCTCATAACCTCTCCTCTCATAACCTCTCCTTTCATAACCTCTCCTCTCATAACCTCTCCTCTCATAACCTCTCCTCTCATAACCTCTCATCTCCTCTCCTCTCATCTCCTCTCCTCTCATAACCTCTCCTCTCATAACCTCTCCTCTCATAACCTCTCATCTCCTCTCCTCTCATCTCCTCTCCTCTCATAACCTCTCCTCTCATAACCTCACCTCTCATAACCTCTCCTCTCATAACCTCTCCTTTCATAACCTCCTCATCTCATAACCTCTCCTCTCATAACCTCTCATAACCTCTCATAACCTCATCTCATAACCTCTCCTCTCATAACCTCTCCTCTCATAACCTCTCCTCTCATATCCTCTCCTCTCATAACCTCTCATAACCGCTCCTCTCATAACCTCTCCTCTCATAACCTCTCCTCTCATAACCTCTCCTTTCATAACCTCTCATAACCTCACCTCTCATAACCTCCTCATCTCATAACCTCCTCATCTCATAACCTCTCCTCTCATAACCTCTCCTCTCATAACCTCTCCTCTCATAACCTCACCTCTCATAACCTCCTCATCTCATAACCTCCTCATCTCATAACCTCTCCTCTCATAACCTCTCCTCTCATAACCTCATCTCTCATAACCTCACCTCTCATAACCTCATCTCATAATCTCTCATAACCTCTCCTCTCATAACCTCTCATCTCATAACCTCTCATAACCTCTCCTCTCATAACCTCTCCTCTCATAACCTCATCTCTCATAACCTCCTCATCTCATAACCTCTCCTCTCATAACCTCTCATAACCTCACCTCTCATAACCTCCTCATCTCATAACCTCCTCATCTCATAACCTCCTCTCATAACCTCTCCTCTCATAACCTCTCATAACCTCACCTCTCATAACCTCCTCATCTCATAACCTCCTCATCTCATAACCTCTCCTCTCATAACCTCTCCTCTCATAACCTCTCCTCTCATAACCTCCTCATCTCATAACCTCTCCTCTCATAACCTCATCTCTCATAACCTTACCTCTCATAACCTCCTCATCTCATAACCTCTCCTCTCATAACCTCTCATCTCATAGCCTCTCCTCTCATAACCTCTCCTCTCATAACCTCTCATCTCATAACCTCTCCTCTCATAACCTCTCCTCTCATAACCTCACCTCTCATAACCTCATCTCATAACCTCTCCTCTCATAACCTCTCCTCTCATCTCATAACCTCTCCTCTCATAACCTCTCCTCTCATAACCTCACCTCTCATAACCTCATCTCATAACCTCTCCTCTCATAACCTCTCCTCTCATCTCATAACCTTTCATCTCATAACCTCTCCTCTCATAACCTCATCTCTCATAACCTCACCTATCATAACCTCCTCATCTCATAACCTCTCCTCTCATAACCTCTCCTCTCATAACCTCTCATAACCTCCTCATCTCATAACCTCCTCATCTCAAAACCTCCTCATCTCATAACCTCTCCTCTCATAACCTCTCCTCTCATAACCTCTCCTCTCATAACCTATCATAACCTCTCCTCTCATAACCTCTCCTCTCATAACCTCTCCTCTCATAACCTCTCATAACCTCTCCTCTCATAACCTCTCCTCTCATAACCTCTCATCTCATAACCTCTCGTCTCATAACCTCTCCTCTCATAACCTCATCTCTCATAACCTCTCCTCTCATAACCTCACCTCTCATAACCTCTCCTCTCATAACCTCTCCTCTCATAACCTCATCTCTCATAACCTCACCTCTCATAACCTCTCCTCTCATAACCTCTCCTCTCATAACCTCATCTCTCATAACCTCACCTCTCATAACCTCTCCTCTCATAACCTCTCCTCTCATAACCTCTCATCTCATAACCTCTCCTCTCATAACCTCTTCATCTCATAACCTCTCCTCTCATAACCTCTCCTCTCATAACCTCACCTCTCATAACCTCTCCTCTCATAACCTCACCTCTCATAACCTCCTCATCTCATAACCTCTCCTCTCATAACCTCTCCTTTCATCTCCTCTCATAACCTCTCATCTCATAACCTCTCCTCTCATCTCCACTCATAACCTCACCTCTCATAACCTCCTCATCTCATAACCTCTCCTCTCATAACCTCTCATAACCTCTCCTCTCATAACCTCTCATCTCCTCTCCTCTCATAACCTCATCTCTCATAACCTCTCCTCTCATAACCTCTCCTCTCATAACCTCCTCATCTCATAACCTCTCCTCTCATAACCTCTCCTCTCATAACCTCTCATCTCATAACCTCTCCTCTCATAACCTCTCCTCTCATAACCTCTCCTCTCATAACCTCTCCTCTCATAACCTCTCATAACCTCACCTCTCATAACCTCTACTCTCATAACCTCTCATCTCATAACCTCTCATAACCTCTCCTCTCATAACCTCTCCTCTTATAACCTCTCATCTCATAACCTCTCGTCTCATAACCTCTCCTCTCATAACCTCATCTCTCATAACCTCTCCTCTCATAACCTCACCTCTCATAACCTCTCCTCTCATAACCTCTCCTCTCATAACCTCTCCTCTCATAACCTCATCTCTCATAACCTCACCTCTCATAACCTCTCCTCTCATAACCTCTCCTCTCATAACCTCATCTCTCATAACCTCACCTCTCATAACCTCTCCTCTCATAACCTCTCCTCTCATAACCTCTCCTCTCATAACCTCTCATCTCATAACCTCTCCTCTCATAACCTCTTCATCTCATAACCTCTCCTCTCATAACCTCTCCTCTCATAACCTCACCTCTCATAACCTCTCCTCTCATAACCTCACCTCTCATAACCTCCTCATCTCATAACCTCTCCTCTCATAACCTCTCCTCTCATCTCCTCTCATAACCTCTCATCTCATAACCTCTCCTCTCATCTCCACTCATAACCTCACCTCTCATAACCTCCTCATCTCATAACCTCTCCTCTCATAACCTCTCATAACCTCTCCTCTCATAACCTCTCATCTCCTCTCCTCTCATAACCTCATCTCTCATAACCTCTCCTCTCATAACCTCTCCTCTCATAACCTCCTCATCTCATAAACTCTCCTCTCATAACCTCTCCTCTCATAACCTCCTCATCTCATAACCTCTCCTCTCATAACCTCTCATAACCTCTCCTCTCATAACCTCTCATCTCCTCTCTTCGCATAACCTCATCTCTCATAACCTCTCCTCTCATAACCTCTCCTCTCCTCTCATAACCTCCTCATCTCATAACCTCTCCTCTCATAACCTCTCCTCTCATAACCTCCTCAACTCATAACCTCTCCTCTCATAACCTCTCCTCTCATAACCTCATCTCTCATAACCTCACCTCTCATAACCTCCTCATCTCATAACCTCACCTCTCATAACCTCTCTTCTCATAACCTCTCCTCTCATAACCTCTCCTCTCATAACCTCTCCTCTACTCTCCTCTCATAACCTCTCCTCTCATAACCTCCTCATCTCATAACCTCTCCTCTCATAACCTCATCTCTCATAACCTCTCCTCTCATAACCTCTCCTCTCCTCTCATAACCTCTCCTCTCATAACCTCCTCATCTCATAACCTCTCCTCTCATAACCTCCTCATCTCATAACTTCTCCTCTCATAACCTCCTCATCTCATAACCTCTCCTCTCATAACCTCCTCATCTCATAACTTCTCCTCTCATAACCTCTCCTCTCATAACCTCACCTCTCATAACCTCACCTCTCATAACCTCTCCTCTCATAACCTCTCCTCTCATAACCTCTTCTCTCATAACCTCTCCTCTCATAACCTCTCCTCTCATAACCTCTCATCTCCTCTCCTCTCATAACCTCTCCTCTCATAACCTCATCTCTCATAACCTCCTCATCTCATAACCTCTCCTCTCATAACCTCTCCTCTCATAACCTCACCTCTCATAACCTCACCTCTCATAACCTCTCCTATCATAACCTCTCCTCTCATAACCTCTCCTCTCATAACCTCTCCTCTCATAACCTCTCCTCTCATAACATCTCATAACCTCTCCTCTCATAACCTCTCCTCTCATAACCTCTCCTCTCATAACCTCTCCTCTCATAACCTCCTCATCTCATAACCTCTCCTCTCATAACCTCTCATAACCTCTCCTCTCATAACCTCTCCTCTCATAACCTCCTCATCTCATAACCTCTCCTCTCATAACCTCTCCTCTCATAACCTCTCCTTTCATAACCTCTCCTCTCATAACCTCTCCTCTCATAACCTCTCCTCTCATAACCTCTCATCTCCTCTCCTCTCATCTCCTCTCCTCTCATAACCTCTCCTCTCATAACCTCTCCTCTCATAACCTCTCATCTCCTCTCCTCTCATCTCCTCTCCTCTCATAACCTCTCCTCTCATAACCTCACCTCTCATAACCTCTCCTCTCATAACCTCTCCTTTCATAACCTCTCCTCTCATAACCTCTCCTCTCATAACCTCTCATAACCTCTCATAACCTCCTCATCTCATAACCTCTCCTCTCATAACCTCTCATAACCTCTCATAACCTCCTCATCTCATAACCTCTCCTCTCATAACCTCTCCTCTCATAACCTCTCCTCTCATATCCTCTCCTCTCATAACCTCTCATAACCGCTCCTCTCATAACCTCTCCTCTCATAACCTCTCCTCTCATAACCTCTCCTTTCATAACCTCTCATAACCTCACCTCTCATAACCTCCTCATCTCATAACCTCCTCATCTCATAACCTCTCCTCTCATAACCTCTCCTCTCATAACCTCTCCTCTCATAACCTCACCTCTCATAACCTCCTCATCTCATAACCTCCTCATCTCATAACCTCTCCTCTCATAACCTCTCCTCTCATAACCTCATCTCTCATAACCTCACCTCTCATAACCTCATCTCATAACCTCTCATAACCTCTCCTCTCATAACCTCTCATCTCATAACCTCTCATAACCTCTCCTCTCATAACCTCTCCTCTCATAACCTCATCTCTCATAACCTCCTCATCTCATAACCTCTCCTCTCATAACCTCTCATAACCTCACCTCTCATAACCTCCTCATCTCATAACCTCCTCATCTCATAACCTCCTCTCATAACCTCTCCTCTCATAACCTCTCATAACCTCACCTCTCATAACCTCCTCATCTCATAACCTCCTCATCTCATAACCTCTCCTCTCATAACCTCTCCTCTCATAACCTCTCCTCTCATAACCTCCTCATCTCATAACCTCTCCTCTCATAACCTCATCTCTCATAACCTTACCTCTCATAACCTCCTCATCTCATAACCTCTCCTCATAACCTCTCATCTCATAGCCTCTCCTCTCATAACCTCTCCTCTCATAACCTCTCATCTCATAACCTCTCCTCTCATAACCTCTCCTCTCATAACCTCACCTCTCATAACCTCATCTCATAACCTCTCCTCTCATAACCTCTCCTCTCATCTCATAACCTCTCCTCTCATAACCTCTCCTCTCATAACCTCACCTCTCATAACCTCATCTCATAACCTCTCCTCTCATAACCTCTCCTCTCATCTCATAACCTTTCATCTCATAACCTCTCCTCTCATAACCTCATCTCTCATAACCTCACCTATCATAACCTCCTCATCTCATAACCTCTCCTCTCATAACCTCTCCTCTCATAACCTCTCATAACCTCCTCATCTCATAACCTCCTCATCTCATAACCTCCTCATCTCATAACCTCTCCTCTCATAACCTCTCCTCTCATAACCTCTCCTCTCATAACCTATCATAACCTCTCCTCTCATAACCTCTCCTCTCATAACCTCTCCTCTCATAACCTCTCATAACCTCACCTCATAACCTCTCCTCTCATAACCTCTCCTCTCATCTCCTCTCATAACCTCCTCATCTCATAACCTCTCCTCTCATAACCTCACCTCTCATAACCTCTCCTCTCATAACCTCTCCTCTCATAACCTCTCCTCTCATAACCTCTCCTCTCATAACCTCACCTCTCATAACCTCATCTCTCATAACCTCTCCTCTCATAACCTCTCCTCTCATAACCTCTCTTCTCATAACCTCTCCTCTCATAACCTCTCCTCTCATAACCTCTCCTCTCATAACCTCTCATAACCTCACCTCTCATAACCTCTCCTCTCATAACCGCTCCTCTCATAACCTCTCCTCTCATAACCTAACCTCTCATAACCTCTCCTCTCATAACCTCATCTCTCATAACCTCTCCTCTCATAACCTCTCCTCTCATAACCTCATCTCTCATAACCTCCTCATCTCATAACCTCTCCTCTCATAACCTCTCCTCTCATAACCTCACCTCTCATAACCTCTCCTCTCATAACCTCTCCTCTCATAACCTCACCTCTCATAACCTCTCCTCTCATAACCTCTCATAACCTCTCCTCTCATAACCTCACCTCATAACCTCACCTCTCATAACCTCTCCTCTCATAACCTCTCATAACCTCACCTCTCATAACCTCCTCATCTCATAACCTCCTCATCTCATAACCTCTCCTCTCATAACCTCTCCTCTCATAACCTCTCCTCTCATAACCTCCTCATCTCATAACCTCTCCTCTCATAACCTCATCTCTCATAACCTTACCTCTCATAACCTCCTCATCTCATAACCTCTCCTCATAACCTCTCATCTCATAGCCTCTCCTCTCATAACCTCTCCTCTCATAACCTCTCATCTCATAACCTCTCCTCTCATAACCTCTCCTCTCATAACCTCACCTCTCATAACCTCATCTCATAACCTCTCCTCTCATAACCTCTCCTCTCATCTCATAACCTCTCCTCTCATAACCTCTCCTCTCATAACCTCACCTCTCATAACCTCATCTCATAACCTCTCCTCTCATAACCTCTCCTCTCATCTCATAACCTTTCATCTCATAACCTCTCCTCTCATAACCTCATCTCTCATAACCTCACCTATCATAACCTCCTCATCTCATAACCTCTCCTCTCATAACCTCCTCATCTCATAACCTCCTCATCTCATAACCTCTCCTCTCATAACCTCTCCTCTCATAACCTCTCCTCTCATAACCTATCATAACCTCTCATAACCTCTCCTCTCATAACCTCTCCTCTCATAACCTCTCATAACCTCACCTCATAACCTCTCCTCTCATAACCTCTCCTCTCATCTCCTCTCATAACCTCCTCATCTCATAACCTCTCCTCTCATAACCTCACCTCTCATAACCTCTCCTCTCATAACCTCTCCTCTCATAACCTCTCCTCTCATAACCTCTCCTCTCATAACCTCACCTCTCATAACCTCATCTCTCATAACCTCTCCTCTCATAACCTCTCCTCTCATAACCTCTCTTCTCATAACCTCTCCTCTCATAACGTCTCATAACCTCACCTCTCATAACCTCTCCTCTCATAACCTCTCCTCTCATAACCCCTCCTCTCATAACCTCACCTCTCATAACCTCTCCTCTCATAACCTCATCTCTCATAACCTCTCCTCTCATAACCTCTCCTCTCATAACCTCATCTCTCATAACCTCCTCATCTCATAACCTCTCCTCTCATAACCTCTCCTCTCATAACCTCACCTCTCATAACCTCTCCTCTCATAACCTCTCCTCTCATAACCTCACCTCTCATAACCTCATCTCATAACCTCTCCTCTCATAACCTCTCCTCTCATCTCATAACCTCTCCTCTCATAACCTCTCCTCTCATAACCTCACCTCTCATAACCTCATCTCATAACCTCTCCTCTCATAACCTCTCCTCTCATCTCATAACCTCTCCTCTCATAACCTCTCCTCTCATAACCTCACCTCTCATAACCTCATCTCATAACCTCACCTCTCATAACCTCTCCTCTCATAACCTCTCCTCTCATAACCTCTCCTCTCATAACCTCTCCTCTCATAACCTCACCTCTCATAACCTCATCTCTCATAACCTCTCCTCTCATAACCTCTCCTCTCATAACCTCTCTTCTCATAACCTCTCCTCTCATAACGTCTCATAACCTCACCTCTCATAACCTCTCCTCTCATAACCTCTCCTCTCATAACCTCTCCTCTCATAACCTCACCTCTCATAACCTCTCCTCTCATAACCTCATCTCTCATAACCTCTCCTCTCATAACCTCTCCTCTCATAACCTCATCTCTCATAACCTCCTCATCTCATAACCTCTCCTCTCATAACCTCTCCTCTCATAACCTCACCTCTCATAACCTCTCCTCTCATAACCTCTCCTCTCATAACCTCACCTCTCATAACCTCATCTCATAACCTCTCCTCTCATAACCTCTCCTCTCATCTCATAACCTCTCCTCTCATAACCTCTCCTCTCATAACCTCACCTCTCATAACCTCATCTCATAACCTCTCCTCTCATAACCTCTCCTCTCATCTCATAACCTTTCATCTCATAACCTCTCCTCTCATAACCTCATCTCTCATAACCTCACCTATCATAACCTCCTCATCTCATAACCTCTCCTCTCATAACCTCCTCATCTCATAACCTCCTCATCTCATAACCTCTCCTCTCATAACCTCTCCTCTCATAACCTCTCCTCTCATAACCTATCATAACCTCTCATAACCTCTCCTCTCATAACCTCTCCTCTCATAACCTCTCATAACCTCACCTCATAACCTCTCCTCTCATAACCTCTCCTCTCATCTCCTCTCATAACCTCCTCATCTCATAACCTCTCCTCTCATAACCTCACCTCTCATAACCTCTCCTCTCATAACCTCTCCTCTCATAACCTCTCCTCTCATAACCTCTCCTCTCATAACCTCACCTCTCATAACCTCATCTCTCATAACCTCTCCTCTCATAACCTCTCCTCTCATAACCTCTCTTCTCATAACCTCTCCTCTCATAACCTCTCCTCTCATAACCTCTCCTCTCATAACGTCTCATAACCTCACCTCTCATAACCTCTCCTCTCATAACCTCTCCTCTCATAACCTCTCCTCTCATAACCTCACCTCTCATAACCTCTCCTCTCATAACCTCATCTCTCATAACCTCTCCTCTCATAACCTCTCCTCTCATAACCTCATCTCTCATAACCTCCTCATCTCATAACCTCTCCTCTCATAACCTCTCCTCTCATAACCTCACCTCTCATAACCTCTCCTCTCATAACCTCTCCTCTCATAACCTCACCTCTCATAACCTCTCCTCTCATAACCTCTCATAACCTCTCCTCTCATAACCTCACCTCATAACCTCACCTCTCATAACCTCTCCTCTCATAACCTCTCATAACCTCTCCTCTCATAACCTCTCTTCTCATAACTTCTCCTCTCATAACCTCTCCTCTCATAACCTCTCCTCTCATAACCTCTCCTCTCATAACCTCACCTCTCATAACCTCTCCTCTCATAACCTCACCTCTCATAACCTCTCCTCTCATAACCTCTCATAACCTCACCTCTCATAACCTCTCCTCTCATAACCTCTCCTCTCATAACCTCTCCTCCCCTCTCCCCTCCTCTCATAACCTCTCCCCTCCTCTCATAACCTCTCCTCTCATAACCTCTCCCCTCCTCTCCCCCCTCTCCCCTCCTCTCATAACCTCTCCTCTCTTAACCTCTCCTCCCCTCTCCCCTCCTCTCCTCCCCTCCTCTCATAACCTCTCCTCCCCTCTCCCCTCCTCTCCTCCCCTCTCCCCTCCTCTTATAACCTCTCCTCTCATAACCTCTCCTCCCCTCTCCCCTCCTCTCCTCCCCTCTCCCCTCCTCTCATAACCTCTCCTCTCATAACCTTTCCTCCCCTCTCCCCTCCCCTCCTCTCCTTCCCTCTCATCTCCACTGTTGTTCCACTGTGACATAATGACTATAAAACATAGCAACTGTAATTTTGCACATAGCAACCATTGTATCTTCCAACATGGAGGAACATGTGCATTCCAAACACTCCAAACATGCAAGGCCTCTATTGCAGACATTTCTTCAGAGGGAACTAATGTGTTCAATAACATGTTTGAACTCTAGGGGTCAGGCTTTGATGTGAAAAGGCACACTAACCTAGTCTGACTTGGCACAGTGGGCCAGGCTCTAAACACTCTAGAAATTTGTATTCCAGAGCAGTTTAAAATAAATTCATAATCATAATCACAATAATAATACATGTTCCCGGGGAGCATGCCCCCACACCCCCTAATTATGTCTGTCCCTTGAGGGACAGGGGGGGGGGCATAGCACTATCTTTCCCCTGGGCCCCTTAGTGGCTTAATCCAGCCATGGGTTGGTGTCAACACTGGAACAACTGCACCCTGGTCTGCCTGTCTGAGGTGGTCTCGGTCCGCTTCCTACTGAACCTGGTCTGCCTGTCTGAGGTGGTCTCGGTCCACTTCCTACTGAACCTGGTCTGCCTGTCTGAGGTGGTCTCGGTCCACTTCCTACTGAACCTGGTCTGCCTGTCTGAGGTGGTCTCGGTCCACTTCCTACTGAACCTGGTCTGCCTGTCTGAGGTGGTCTCGGTCCGCTTCCTACTGAACCTGGTCTGCCTGTCTGAGGTGGTCTCGGTCCACTTCCTACTGAACCTGGTCTGCCTGTCTGAGGTGGTCTCGGTCCACTTCCTACTGAACCTGGTCTGCCTGTCTGAGGTGGTCTCGGTCCGCTTCCTACTGAACCTGGTCTGCCTGTCTGAGGTGGTCTCGGTCCGCTTCCTACTGAACCTGGTCTGCCTGTCTGAGGTGGTCTCGGTCCACTTCCTACTGAACCTGGTCTGCCTGTCTGAGGTGGTCTCGGTCCGCTTCCTACTGAACCTGGTCTGCCTGTCTGAGGTGGTCTCGGTCCACTTCCTACTGAACCTGGTCTGCCTGTCTGAGGTGGTCTCGGTCCACTTCCTACTGCACCCTGGTCTGCCTGTCTGAGGTGGTCTCGGTCCACTTCCTACTGAACCTGGTCTGCCTGTCTGAGGTGGTCTCGGTCCACTTCCTACTGAACCTGGTCTGCCTGTCTGAGGTGGTCTCGGTCCACTTCCTACTGAACCTGGTCTGCCTGTCTGAGGTGGTCTCGGTCCGCTTCCTACTGAACCTGGTCTGCCTGTCTGAGGTGGTCTCGGTCCGCTTCCTACTGAACCTGGTCTGCCTGTCTGAGGTGGTCTCGGTCCACTTCCTACTGAACCTGGTCTGCCTGTCTGAGGTGGTCTCGGTCCGCTTCCTACTGAACCTGGTCTGCCTGTCTGAGGTGGTCTCGGTCCGCTTCCTACTGAACCTGGTCTGCCTGTCTGAGGTGGTCTCGGTCCGCTTCCTACTGAACCTGGTCTGCCTGTCTGAGGTGGTCTCGGTCCGCTTCCTACTGAACCTGGTCTGCCTGTCTGAGGTGGTCTCGGTCCACTTCCTACTGAACCTGGTCTGCCTGTCTGAGGTGGTCTCGGTCCACTTCCTACTGAACCTGGTCTGCCTGTCTGAGGTGGTCTCGGTCCGCTTCCTACTGAACCTGGTCTGCCTGTCTGAGGTGGTCTCGGCCCACTTCCTACTGAACCTGGTCTGCCTGTCTGAGGTGGTCTCGGTCCGCTTCCTACTGAACCTGGTCTGCCTGTCTGAGGTGGTCTCGGTCCGCTTCCTACTGAACCTGGTCTGCCTGTCTGAGGTGGTCTCGGTCCACTTCCTACTGAACCTGGTCTGCCTGTCTGAGGTGGTCTCGGTCCGCTTCCTACTGAACCTGGTCTGCCTGTCTGAGGTGGTCTCGGTCCGCTTCCTACTGAACCTGGTCTGCCTGTCTGAGGTGGTCTCGGTCCACTTCCTACTGAACCTGGTCTGCCTGTCTGAGGTGGTCTCGGTCCGCTTCCTACTGAACCTGGTCTGCCTGTCTGAGGTGGTCTCGGTCCACTTCCTACTGAACCTGGTCTGCCTGTCTGAGGTGGTCTCGGCCCACTTCCTACTGAACCTGGTCTGCCTGTCTGAGGTGGTCTCGGTCCGCTTCCTACTGAACCTGGTCTGCCTGTCTGAGGTGGTCTCGGTCCGCTTCCTACTGAACCTGGTCTGCCTGTCTGAGGTGGTCTCGTGGTCTTCCTAGTGAACCTGGAGCAGTATGTTTGAGGGGGTCTTGAACCTGGAGCAGTATGTTTGAGGGGGTCTTGAACCTGGAGCAGTATGTTTGAGGGGGTCTTGAACCTGGAGCAGTATGTTTGAGGGGGTCTTCCTAGTGAACCTGGAGCAGTATGTTTGAGGTGTGAAAACATTCTGACCAAAAGCAGAAAGAGACTAAAAAAAATCTGCATTTAATGAAGCTGATTTGGCAGTTTTGCTAAAATGTTCCCATATATTTCCAAATATTATTTTTGTGATACTAAACAAATACGTTGCATGCATAATCCAGGTGACAGTAGCCCACACAACGCGTAATTAATCACAGACTATGAATTGGGAAAGTATAACATTAGTGCAAGTCAAAGTGGAGATCACAAGACTATTTTAGTTCCACTTGTTTGTCAAAATGATGTCCAATAAAAGGCTGACCTGCATGATCACATGGCTTTGTTTATAAATTGAGTTGAGTTGAGTTTATTTGCAACTACAAATTAAACAAATAATACATTTGGCTTCATACATAGCCTTTAGCAGTTGATCCATAGCACTTTTTATTTTAATTTTTTCCTGGTCTACCACCGCCACCTGGGTAAGCATGGCTCTGTGTTCTGTCTGTCCCTCTCTCCTAGAAAGGTTAACTCGGTTAGAGAGTCGTGTCCTTGAACTTGAGTCAGGAAAACAGTCAGCTTTAGACGTCTCGGACACTTCAGGCTTTTCTAAGGAGCCTCAAGCGAGGTCTTCTAGTCTGGAGAGTCCCAGACATAGTGCTCAGGACATGGCCTTTGCGCCCAATACGAAGTGGCAGTGTAACCGCTCGGTCTCGGCCTCAACACTTGCTCCGCAACATGATCTTACACGTGTTGCGGGTTCCGGTCCCAGCACGCAGCGGCCTCCACTGAAACCCCGTCTTCCTGTCCTTGTGATTGGCGACTCCATCACCCGGCATATTAAGCTAGACAAGCCAGCCGAGATCAAATGTTTTGGGGGAGCCAGAGCTACCGACATTGAAGCCAACCTGAGATTTCTGGCGAATAGCATAGTCAGGCCCGGACTGGCCATCGGGAGCACCGGGAGTTTTCCCGGTGGCCTGGCCTGCACAGATAAAAAAAAAAAAAAAAAAAAAAATTATTATAATTTTTATTTAATTTTTTTGCCAGGCGATTGTTTTTAGTTGTGGCGGCGGCGCGGCGCGATAGTTAGATAACCTAGGTGGGTGGGGAACAACCAGGATTTCACTGTCTGCCACAGAGTTGGAGAACTATCTGACTCTCTCTCCCTCACACGGATCACACACACACACAATGGAGCCGTGCTGCCGCTTGTGATTGGTGGAGGCGGAACCAGGCGATACAACTGATTGACAGCGGAGGCGGCGAATGGAATGGCAGACGGCACTCAGATGCAGAATAACAGCCAGGCAATGAGCCAGGTAGTGTGGGACTCGGGAGAGATACAGTAGAGCGAAAGTCAATTAACATTGATGTCAAGATGGACAGTGGAAGAAAGAGAAAGGGTGGAGGAGAGAGGGATAAAACAGACAAGAAAAAGAAAGGCCCTTACAGGAGAGAGTGGTTAACTGTATTATAATAGTAAATAGAAAAATATGTTGTGCTCTTGCTTTTTTCTTTTTGAAGGTGGAGAGAGTAGCATTGCTAGTGCCACAACAGTTTTATTTGAGGTCCATAACAGTACATTGTACTAAGCAATTGTTGGCTCATTAGTTTGTGATTCACATGCACTCAAATTCACCAGAATGCAGGAAATTAAGTCTTTGTAACAAAAAATGTCCTGGTGGGGGACCCCCAGACCCCCCGCTTAAAAAGTGGCCTGATTGGGGCTATATTTTGCGCTATATCTCCCGGTATGAATTATTTCCCCAGTCCGGCCCTGAGCATAGTCAAGGGAAAAGTTAACCCACATCTCGCACCCACTGAAGATAAATTTGAGCATATTGTTATACACGTCGGAAATAATGACTGTAGGATGAAAGTCTCTGAGGTCACAAAGATCAACATAGTTAGGCTTTCTGACCTCACCAGAAAGATGAGTCGGCATCGAGTAATCTTCTCTGGCCCCCTGCCTGTAAACCGGCATGATGATGAGTTCATGAGTAGGACAGCTTCTCTACACCGATGGCTTGAAAAATACTGTAAAGAACGTACGGTTATGTATATAACCATAGTTCTATGAGTATAGTGACGCTCAGCGTCTATTGCACATATCTCACTCCAGTGCATGTGCACTGAATAAAAACTCACAAATGTACCTTTACATACCAACATCCGTCTGGCCACACCCCCATCTGCCACCTATATAAGCAGGGGTGTGGCCACACACTCATCTCCTTCTCAATCTTTCACCACAAGGCAAGATCAAGGGCTGCAGTGGCGTCGAGACGCTGAGCGTCACTACACTCATAGAACTATGGTTATATACATAACCGTACGTTCTATTACGTGTAGCTCTCGCTCAGCGTCTATTGCACAACAGGAGCTGAGCGGGAGCTTACGCCCGACAAATGTACCCCACTGACGCCCCCCACAACCATCAGAGCCGGGGAGGACCCGAGCCCCCCGACCCTCCCTATTGGAGGGAACCCTCCCTATTGGAGGACGGGAGGGAGACGGATCCGACCGTGCGAAGAGGAACTCGAGCAACTTAATGCACAGGGTGAGCAGACCGTGGCTTGACCCCACGACTACGCACACGCACAACCCGCATGCCACCAGGGAACGAACGGAAGGAACAAACCTCGGTACCACCCCCAAAATCAAGAGCAAAGCTCAACCCCATGGCAAGGCCGTAGCGGCGGAGCACGAAGGAAGACCCAGACCCAGAAGGGACTGGATCCCCCCGGGAAAAGGGGGCCCGGAGAGGTCAATGACGCCACAGCATCGAGACCTCACCAGGCGGTCACTAGTGACACCGCCCCCCACATTGCCAGCGTATTCGGACAGGGCCCATCCAAGAGCAGGCCCTTCCCCCCACTAGCACGCCGCCTGGCTCACTGACCCTGGCATACTCAGGCAGTCAGCATGGCTGTAACTCGAAGCACTCAAGAGGCTACACTACAGCGGGAGCAGGCAGCGCACCGGGGAGACAACCTCCAGAAGAGGCCGATCCCTCAATCCAGGCAGCAGGCACTTGACCTGAGCCTGGAGCACTGCGGACGAGACAGGCGCCAAAGGGGTCAACTGAAAACAGCACCCCGGTGGAAGGGGCGTATGCTGGCATTGTTGAGCACCATGTCAAAGCCTCCACCAAAACCCCCTGACGCTCTAGAGGGGCCGAGGCAGAGAAGGCTGACACGATTGGCACACTCAAACAGGTAACCCGGGAGTTGACTCCGCTCCAACACACCAGGGAATCAACCACCCTCTTGGTTCAACATGAGGTGGTTGTTCCTATAACCCCTCAGGAAAAAACTCCAAAACACACAGTACAAGCGTTTCAGTTTTCAAAAAGGGGTTATCCCAGGCCTACGGGTCGACGAAAACAACTTCGGACCGGGCCCGGCGGACCGGGACGTACACAGGGATGCCAGAGGAGTTCCATAAGAACCACCTCAACAGCCCCCTCTCAGCCATGCGTAAGCGGGAGAAGAGAGGGGCGAAAAGAATGTAGAAGGACCAGGCCCCTTTAGCGCAGCGCAAGGTACAACACAACATGGACCAAGCAACAGTGAGGGGTAACACGCAGTAACCACCACGAACATCTCCATAATATCAAACCCTGTGACACCTGGGCCGACCCGGCATTTTCCCCCCTGAAAAAAGTCCCTCAGGGTACCAGAACAGCAGATCTGCGACCCCGGCGGACAACGGGTTAACTGATCTGGACCGGCGCAACCAGAACCAGTCCCGTGCCCTAATCACGCCGACATCCCCAACACTAGGAGGGGGGGAGGTACGCGTGTCAATCCAAAACATTATAGAGGGCGCCACCCAGACGGTCCCACATGTACCGCGCTTAGTGGCCCACCCCAAGGGCGTGAGACCCCTCTACCTATGTTCTGATCTATTCCGTTAACATCCCCCAGATATTAACGAGAATTCGTCGAGACAAACCTAGTAAACTGGCGCTCGGAAGAGACAAACTCCATCCCAGTTGCCCCATAAAAACGCAGTTTTAATGATGAGCAACCAAGGCGCGCAAGCCTCATGCGTGATTCCTATCAGAAACACCCAGGGCCAGCACTATGTACACGTCGAGACCCAAAACACATCAATGGATAGTCTAACAAGACACCAGATACCGTTCTTCCAAGCCGCCTGGGGGAACGACAAGAAGCCGCTTTTTTAATTTTAAATTTTTTCAGAAAAAAGAAAAAATAATACGGACATGGGTCCCATGCGACGCGGCTGAGGGAAACACGACCCCGTCAACCACACTTCATAAGAGGGGACGGTGAGCGACGTACCCCTATGACGGGGGGAAACCCATGACTCAACAGACCTGTAAGGCGAGGAGTCAGGGAAACCCTAAACAATACCCCGTCCACCTACTCCAAAAAGGAAAGGACGGGGAACCCCCAGAGAGACTTCCCACGTGAGCTGTATAGATTGAAAAGACATATTGCAACATTGAGCTATGTAACAATTGGGTTAGGACTCTCCGAGGAGGAGGCTCTGAACCAATACACACTCAATAATCGAATTGAATTGAATCGAATACACATACAACAGAGCAGAACTCCTTTTTGAAGTTCTACTCACCTTGACAATCTGAGGAGGAGGCTCTGAAACTCTGAGGAGGCTCCCTCACTGGGAGGGAGGGTCCAAACTCACAGAAGGCTCTGACACTCCCTGAGGAGGAGCTCTGTGAGGAGGAGGCTCTGAAAACTCCCTGAAACAGATCCATAACATGGAACCTGAACAACTCACGGAAGTCTTACCAATAGAAACACGCTCAGTGACGTACTCTATGGCGGGGGAATTTCCGCGGTGCACACACCCAATCTTTCAGGGCGTGGGACCAGGAAACTCCCTCCCCCCCCCCCCCCCCCTAACCCTGTAACGTGCCGAACCAGCAACGTGACAGGAAGCCCGAAGGACAGGGGGTTTTAACCCCTGACCAATCAGAAAAGGGGAGGAAGGTTTACCAGTTCACCCCTTTATGACCCCTCACCCCTGATACAATGTAATGACAAAGTAGAGCCATGCCACCAGTCATAGCATGCTACATGAAGCATTTAACAGCTTCACATAGCTCATGTGCGAAACCTGCTATCTGATTTTTACAAAGGAAAAACACAGACCCAGAGAAAACAGCCATCTGATTTTTACAACGAAAAAACACAGAACAGAGAGGGCCCCTTCTTTAAGAGCCCCGGTACCAGACTTACACATGTGCTTCTGTGGGCCAAAACCTAACCCAGTTGTAGATCTCAACGACACACACAACCCTTCATCACAACAAAAAAGGCAAAAGTACACTCTCACTACAGAGGAACGCCGTTTTTCATAATGAGAGAAGACATAAGTCCTCGATTATGTATTGGCCACAGGCCTTGCTAAGCACATATGACAGCGACCAAAACAACCTTTTCCCTAGGAAAAAATCGTTTTCTCAAGCAGGAGCACAACCCCAGCAGCTTAAGCTGAGGGTTACATCGTATCCCCACAAACATAGTGACACAATATATTGTAAACAAAACATGTTTGAGAGGAGGGGGGAAGCCCCAGGGAACCCGGGGGGGTCACCCCTCCCTACCTTACCCTTGATACGACCAGGTTGAACAGGTACCCCTGTTAATATGTGAACACGCTACCTGTTCATTGTCATCACAGGCTGAGAGAAGGATTTATTCCTTAATCACATGTCACTAAGTGTAACGGGGAAGCCCGTGGGTATGTCCACAGTCACGGAAACAGGGGTGTTGACGAGTGACTGTGGCATTGCGGGCTGGTAAGTTAAACTCACTTCCTCATAACAGGGTTAACAGACGCATAGGTACGGTAGTTAGGAGTGAATTCACTTCTTAGTGCAGCGGCCTGTGTCGTCGCCCGCGGCGCGGGAGCCCCCTGTTCGACTCCCCCTCGGGACATTAACATTTAACATCAACACAACGCAGACCAATATGATCCGTCACAGTGGTGCCCAGTGACCCAGATGTCCTGAGGGGCGTGAGTTTAGGGAGGTGAGTGTAACGGGGAAGCTATAAAAGTATACCCGTTTTATCTGGCACGGTTTCTGAAATTTCAAAAAGACTTCAGGAAAATGTAATTAGAACGTTATTATTCCACATATATATGGAATATATATATGTGTCACAGCACTTTGCGAGCGTCTAGCGCAGGGGTGGCCAACCCGTGGCTCGCGAGCCGCATGTGGCTCTTTGCCCGTCAATGTGTGGCTCTTCCATCCAAAAAAGAAAAATAATAATTATAATATTTTTATTTATTATTATTTTTTTTTTATAAAAAACCTGTGGTAAACCTCGTATTTTTATATTAAGAGGTAATTATATAGTTTACACTGTTTATTTCTCTCATATTTCTCATATAAGCTGTCGGGTCATCTGACCCATTCCGGCGGGAATCAGTGACATTTTCTCCATGGCTGTTCTAGTGTTAATGGTGTCTAAAATTAAATGAAGATGATACTGGAAGCCTATGGCAGTGGTGAATCTGCAGAAATTAAGGTAACACTTTATAATAACACTCAGTTATAAGACATTCATAAGGTATTTGTAGATAATGAACATTTGCAAATGATTTATAGATCTTTTGAGAATGTTTTACAAATCAAACAAATAAATGGAGGTATAGTCGTTTTTTCATATCCCTTTTTCAAAGCATCTACAAATGTGTTACTACACATTAAATAACATTATTTAACGATGAACAAATCAAGTACAAACAATGTTGATAATGAGTTATAAATAATTTGTAAATGTTATACAAATATAGTTATAAATGATCTAATAATCATTTACGAATGTATATAAATGGTTTGTTCATGGTCAGTTCATTATCTACAAATACCTTATAAATGTCTTATAAACTGAGTGTTATTATAAAGTGTTACCGAAATTAAATATCAACATTTTCAGTAACGGTAAAAGATTATGTGTAAAGGCAAGAATGACTTGCAACCCAAAAGGGACTGGTATGAGCCAGTTCATTCATGTTGCTTTTAGTTTATTGTAGGTCATGACTGATCATCTTAATCATCATGAATGAATGGCGTTAGTGTGATGATGATAGAATGATGATCCCCGGTACAAACTCCTAAAAACAGTGGATTCTTGGCTTAATTCATCCTTGGCTTCAAACTATCTGAGGGTTCCTGACATGTTTAGGTTTTGGGCACCCCCTGGTCGAGGATCACAGGTTGCTCCTCAGCCACCTGTTGGAGGGAAGAATCTTCTCACAGATTATAGAATGTCTCCCTCGTTTCAACAAGCCTCCATTAGTTGATGCTTGAGAAATAGACCAACTGCTTATCGTTGCTACCTCAGAGGGGAGAGGCTAGTTATTATTATTTTTAAAGCAAGAATAGCTAAGAGATAAGTGAAAACTTAATTACCACCGGAGGGGAAATTGTGTCAACAGCACTACATGGCAATAGTTGGAAGATAATGTACAAAGGCAAATTAGAACATACAAGAAATACAGAAAGAAAGAAAGAAATACATCAAATAAAAGAAAGAAAGAATAATAATACTGATAATGACATAAAAGAGGTAGAGACACAAGGTGCAGGATTGCAGTACATACCAACATCTACAGGAGTCAGCAGATATCCACAGATATAAAATGCACACAGTGAGCGAGTTTGAATCATATTGTACAGAGAGATACATGTGTACCGATGTCACCTTTCAGGGAACAGTGTAGCCCCTGATCCAGACAGCTGTGCTGCTACTGACAAGTTGGATGGATGCTACACAGTTGTCTCTACACCGCAATCATTGTTTTCAGGAGAGCTGCTAAACCAAATCTCATCAGCCGTCTTTCTCATGCTCCTTCTGTTAGGGTTTGAAACCGACCTCAACAGCACGGCACAGACAGGTAGTTCAGAGTTAGCCAAACACTAGGGCGTATTTATTACAAAATCAAAAAGAGTCAAGTAAGAATTCTGAACAACAAAAAAGGAGAATGCCTTCGGCAGAGTTGTCTGCGGCTCTGCAGATCCTCCCGGTGTTAGAGGTGGGGAATCGGCGTAGACGCCGTTGCGGCTCTGCAGATACTCCCAGCTCCAACTCGGAGTGGAAACGGAGAGAGAGAGAGAGAGAGAGAGATCAATAACAGTCCAACAGTACACAGAGGCAGTGCAGTTCAGTCCTCCCTTAGCTGAGTCCAGTATGAAATACAAGTGACTTGATCTTCGGTGTAAACTACACACAAGTTAGCTGAGTCCAGTACAAAACAAACGGTACTTCTTCAGTGTTATCCAAACACACAATTTAGCTGAGTCCAGTACAAAACAAAACGGTACTTCTTCAGTGTTATCCAAACACACAATTTAGCTGAGTCCAGTGCAAAACAAAAACGGTACTTCTTCAGTGTTATCCAAACACACAAAAACAGATAATCCAAAAAAGGTTTGGCTCCAAAACTCACCAAAGCGCAAACGCGTAAAGCGGGCAACGAGGCGCAGCTCCAAACGGATGATCAAGATATTCACCAGCGGCGATCCAAAGATGTCCTGGAGGGAAAGTAGACGAGGCACAACAACGGGGGGAAGGCAGGCAGAAGCAGTAGTATTCAAAACGACCCGACAACGATTGAAAGAAGGTCCCAGTATATGAAGCCTCTGGAGCGCTAATCACAAACTACGACAGGTGCGTGATGGAATTGGTAATCGCTCCAGAAGCGCGTGGTGGGGAATGCACCAATCAACACAGTACCTTGAAGGAGCGTGTGGCGGGGAACGAGCCAATCCTCACACCTTCCTCGTAGCAACATCACTCGAAAGGCACCTTGAAGTTGTACAATCCACTCTGCCTTCTAAAACATGCCAACGGTTTAAAATGTTTAGTGCTTTACCCTACTTTACCGTCTCTGTTGTCAGATAACTGCTAGCATCTGCTATCAGACAGTAACGCAGGATGAAGTACTAAAAACGTGTTAAAACTATTGACATTTTTTAGAAGGGCAAGTGGATTGTACTAACTTCTGTGCAATGGTAGAGTAGATAAAACATGATATATGAACCATGATATTACTGTTTGATTGATTGATTGATTGAAAACTTTATTAACAGATTGCAGAATGGGTACAATACAGTACAGCTCAATACACACAATTGTTAAGGGGATGCAGACCAGAGAAAAACTTTCGTCTTGTTTACATCAGGGTCCCCCATTTTCAATTCATCAGGACATATATGACATACATGACATACAGATAGACAGTACTGCTACATCTATACATTTATGACATACCAGATTTGCAAATACAGTACTGTTTGTGATACAAAAAGAGTCCAGAAAAGGGAGTATATACATTTGACGTAGAAACTGTACATTGGAGGAGGTTGGGTGGGGTTGGGGGGTGGGGGGGGTTGGGTAGGGAGGGGTTGGGGGGGGAAACACTGTACGACTGTACAAGCAAAACTGTACATTGGGATATTGACAACCATACTGGGTAATTTACATTGGAGGGGGTTGGGGGGGCGGGGAACACTGTACAAACAAGCAAAACTGTACATGGGGGGGGGGGGGGACACTGTACAAACAAGCAAAACTGTACATTGGAATATTGACAAAACCATACTAGGTAAATTACTGTACATTGGAGGGACATTTACAGGGGCCAGTTTCAAATTGCAGTCTCCCGTAGGTGTTCCTTGAGAGTGGTTTTGAAAGTGGGTAGTGATTCACATTACTTTACAGCTTTGGGTAGGGTGTTCCACATTGATGTGGCATAATTGCGAAACGAGTTTAGTTCCTTGTTTGAGCCGAATCTGGGTTTAACATGATTTGTGGCCCTCCCTCTGGTGTTGTGATCGTGGTATTCACTGACCTTTGGGAAGTATTTTGACATGTACATGGGTACCTTGGTCGTGTAGTGTATCTTGTAGACCAGGCCCATTGCAAGTTGCTGTACTCTGTCGTCTACTCTAAGCCATCCTAGGTTGTCAAAGTGGGCAGGGGTGAGGTGGGTTCTAGGAGTAAGGTCAAGCAGTAGTCTGACCAGTTTGTTTTGAGATGTTTGTAATTTTGTTTTTATCGCCTTTGAGGTGCTTTGGTACCATGAGGTGCAAGCATAGTCGTAGTACCCTTGAATGAGTGCTCCTGCCAGAGTCTTCAGGGTATTCTTGTTTACCAGAGAGGAGATCCGGTACAAGAATCGAGTTCGTTGGTTGACTTTTTTTATTACATTGGATGCCATTTTGTTCTACTGATACTCATTTACAAGATCCATAAAACCCCAATTTATTAAAATGTTATGATCTATTTCTCAAATATGATCACAGTAACAACCGTTGGTTTGCACATAATAGCAACTATTGTCTCTGCCAACATGGGGGACATTCTGTCCAAGGCCTCTATCCCATGTAGTAGTATTGGCAGTGGTGCAACTCTATTGTTGTCATGGTCCTGCCTTGGCAGTGCTCCTGCCTCTCTCTGTTCACTCTACCACCTCTCATTATCGTTAACTAGTTACAGCTGGTTGTCATTAGAGACAGCTGATCTACGGTCTGGAGGCAGAGTGCATCTGGGTATATAAACCCGCCCCAGACGTGGAGAAGCTGTCAGATCGTAAACTCTCGTACCTTGTTAGTCACGTTACTATGCTCTTGTATCTACTCTGTTGCTTAAGTTGTTCTCCTGGATCTCTTGTTCATCGACCTTGACCTAATCTCTATTCTCATCCTCTCTCCTAGCTTGTACGGTGAAGACCTAGAGACACTGACCTGCTGGTTAAGACCTGGAGACACTGACCTGCTGGTTAAGACCTGGAGACACTGACCTGCTGGTTAAGACCTGGAGACACTGACCTGCTGGTTAAGACCTGGAGACACTGACCTGCTGGTTAAGACCTGGAGACCTGCTGGTTAAGACCTGGAGACACTGACCTGCTGGTTAAGACCTGGAGACACTGACCTGCTGGTTAAGACCTGGAGACACTGACCTGACCTGCTGGTTAAGACCTGGAGACACTGACCTGCTGGTTAAGACCTGGATACACTGACCTGCTGGTTAAGACCTGGAGACACTGGCCTGCTGGTTAAGACCTGGAGACACTGACCTGCAGGTGAAGACCTGGAGACACTGACCTGCTGGTTAAGACCTGGAGACACTGACCTGCTGGTTAAGACCTGGAGACACTGGCCTGCTGGTTAAGACCTGGAGACACTGACCTGCAGGTGAAGACCTGGAGACACTGACCTGCTGGTTAAGACCTGGAGACACTGACCTGCTGGTGAAGACCTGGAGACACTGGCCTGCTGGTGAAGACCTGGAGACACTGGCCTGCTAGTTAAGACCTGGAGACACTGGCCTGCTGGTTAAGACCTGGAGACACTGGCCTGCTGGTTAAGACCTGGAGACACTGACCTGCAGGTGAAGACCTGGAGACACTGGCCTTGCTCACAGCCTTGTTCTAATCTCTATTCTCATCCTCTCTCCTAGTCTGCACGGTGAAGCTGGACACACTGGCCTGGTTCACAAAGTACTGCTCTGACCTACGCTCGGCTGATGACAACTGTTCCTGCTTTTCACCCCGTCTGTATGACTTCCGCCGGACTAGGGACCGGATCAGGAGAGCCGGAACGGAGGTGCGGCGGCGACGACCCCCGGAGCAGGATCCAGCGCAGACCACAGCGAAGACCATGGCGAGGACCAGGGCGCCGATCACGGCGTAGGGCTGGACCAGACGGGGAGCCAGGACCAGTCGAGGAGCCAGGATCAGACGAGAAGCCAGGACCAGTCGAGGAGCCGGGATCCGGTGTAGCAGCCGGACCAGGTGTAGAGGCTGGGCAGGATGTGGAGACCGGATCGGTCTCGGCGACGAGGCGTGGCGTAGGATCCGGAGATGAGGAGCCTGGAACGGTGACAGCCGGGGCTATGCTGACCGGAGCCAGGCTGGCAGCGATGGCTGGATCAGCTGTGGAGGCCTTGTTAGCGGTACTAGCCCCGCTCGCCCTCTGAGCCTTGCTAGGCCTCGGAGGTTTGCGAACTGCAGGAACTAGGCTAACCGTGGGGCCTGAACCAGCTGTAGGGACTAGGCTACCGGCGGGACAGTACTAGCTGTGGACATCTGGTCAGCCTCACAAACTAGGCTGACCGTGAACCTGGAGCCTAGGCTAGCAGTGGGGACTGTGCTAGCTGGGAAAGCCTGGCTAGCTGCGGAGGCTAAGCTAGCAGACGGGGTTGTGCTAGCTGTGGATGTCTGGTTAGCTGTAGGAGCGAAGCTAACGGGCGGAGCTGTGCTAGCTGGGGACATCTGGTTAGCTATAGGAGCGAAGCTAACGGGCGGGGCAGTGCTAGCTGTGGACGTCTGGTTAGCTGTAGGAACGAAGCTAACGGGCGGGGCTGTGCTAGCTGTGGATGTCAGGTTTGCCTCAGGAACTAGGCTGACCGTGAACCTGGGGCCTAGGCTAGCAGTGGGGACTGTGCTAGCTGGGGAAGCCTGGCTAGCTGCGGAGGCTAAGCTAGCAGACAGGGTTGTGTCAGCTGTGGACGTCTGGTTAGCTATAGGAGCGAAGCTAACGGGCGGAGCTGTGCTAGCTGGGGACGTCTGGTTAGCTATAGGAGCGAAGCTAATGGGCGGGGCTGTGCCAGCTGTGGACATCTGATCAGCCTCAATGGAGGTGAGGGGCTCTAGGCTGACCGTGAACCTTATGCTAGCTGGCTGGCTATCTACGGGGGGAAAGCTACGAAAAGGGAATACACCATGTGTGGAGACCCGGCGAGCCGCAGATGCCAAAAAACACCTCTCCATGAGGACTGTGACCTGGCCGGTCAAGACATCCATCTGCGGCTTCTGTTCTGGACACTCATCCACTCATCTCATTACACTTGGCCCTACACTTGGCCCTACACTTGGCCCTACACTTGGCCCTACACTTGGCCCTACACATGGCCTACACTTGGCCCTACACATGGCCTACACTTGGCCCTACACTTGGCCCTACACTTGGCCCTACACTTGGCCCTACACTTGGCCCTACACTTGGCCCAACACTTGGCCCTACACTTGGCCCTACCCTTCCATTTTGCATGTGGTCACATAGGGTAGGGTGTCCTTTTGTGGATCAAGGGGTAGTGGTCATGGAGCCTTCCAACTGGCCCTCCAAACGGAGTGTCTTCAGATGCTGACTCAAAACGGAGGGTAGAAGGGAGAATGTGAACGACATACGTTTCTGCAGTGATATGTATATTTTGTATTTATCAGACTATTTGATTTTTGCAGAACTTGGCATCACATGTCACTTTTGACTTGTCTTTTCTCTAGACGCACACTGTTACAGAAATTATTACAACTATTTTCACTGCTCCAAATCAAGAAGAAAGGTATGGTTATAGGTATCTTTTGACAGCGGACGCGATGGCTATGTCAGTTTAACAATCAGATACAGTACAAACCCTCCCAACACTATGCTATAACATTCATTATTCATCATTTGGTCGTCATCAGACGGATTCACCAGTCGGAGATTCCAATCATCGCGGTCCTCCATACATCCAGCCAGTTCCGTAGAGCTCTCCACTCCTGCATCCTTCCTCAGTACGTCCACGTACTGTATGTTGGCGTGGGACGTCCTCTTGGTCGGCCCTAGGGATGTCCCGAACCGATCACGCGATTTTTATTTTTATTTTTTTACTTAAAACAAAAAATTAAACAAACATGACCATGTTCACGTCTTAAACTCATACTGATGCCTTAGTTTTGGTTTTAAATTGCATATCATCATTCATTTATTTATTGTCACACAGAGCAGAAGAATTTTGCCAAAACAAACGCATCAAATGATTTATGTCAAGGATGAGGGACATCCACTAGTTGCAGAACTTGCAGTCACCTGATTTTTACAGACGATGGCGCCATTGCTCTCATAAAGCAGCAGGTTGGAGACAGAGTTTTTAGATTACTCCAGTTGCAATGCCTCGCTTGAATGAAGTTAACTTTTCACCTGGATAACGTCAACATTCAGGGTGAATGTGATGTGAGAAATTGGGATGGGAGAAAAAAAAATTATAATAATTTTTTTATTTTTTTATTAATTAAAAAAAAATTTATCAGATCGGGAAATATCTGTATCGGTAGATACTCAAAATCACATGATCGGGATCGGATCGGGAGCAAAAAAATGTGATCGGGACATCCCTAGGCGCCCGTGTGTTGGCTCCCAGAGCACTAGCTTGCTAACTGGAAGTTCCTGGTGTCGGTGGCAGTGACCTGCAAGTTTCGTCGCTCAGCCTCGGTAGCCCCCCCCCGTACAGATGCTTGTTGGTTACGTGCTCCTGGATGCCACCTCGTCGCTCAGCCTCGGTAGCCCCCCCCGTACAGATGCTTGTTGGTTACGTGCTCCTGGATGCCACCTCGTCGCTCAGCCTCGGTAGCCCCCCCCCGTACAGATGCTGGTTGGTTACGTGCTCCTGGATGCCACCTCGTCACTCAGCCTCGGTAGCCCCCCCCCGTACAGATGCTGGTTGGTTACGTGCTCCTGGATGCCACCTTGTCGCTCAGCCTCGGTAGCCCCCCCCCGTACAGATGCTTGTTGGTTACGTCCTCCTGGATGCCACCTCGTCGCTCAGCCTCGGTAGCCCCCCCCCGTACAGATGCTTGTTGGTTACGTCCTCCTGGATGCCACCTCGTCGCTCAGCCTCGGTAGCCCCCCCCCCGTACAGATGCTGGTTGGTTACGTCCTCCTGGATGCCACCCTCGTCGCTCAGCCTCGGTAGCCCCCCCCCCGTACAGATGCTTGTTGGTTACGTGCTCCTGGACGCCACCCTCGTCGCTCAGCCTCGGTAGCCCCCGTACAGATGCTTGTTGGTTACGTGCTCCTGGACGCCACCTCGTCGCTCAGCCTCGGTAGCCCCCCCCCCCGTACAGATGCTTGTTGGTTACGTGCTCCTGGATGCCACCTCGTCGCTCAGCCTCGGTAGCCCCCGTACAGATGCTTGTTGGTTACGTGCTCGTTCTGGTCGATGCTCAGCACCACACGCAACATTCTGGTGTAGCATCCGTCCAGAGCAGTGGTGCAGTCGCGGTCACACCCGGTTACACGCCGTGTTACCAGATCACTGAGGCAGAAGTACACGCGATCGCGCACGGATGTGTACTCGCGTGTACGCGCACACAAAAATGCGCTGTATCCATTCGTTGTGACTAAGTACCCGGCCACCGTTTTACATAACAAAAAGCGCAGGTAGACTAAGTGTCTGGGTGTTGGCTATCTGAATGCATCTCCCCCTTCATTCTGTGTGACACAGGCAGTGGAGGTGAATACTAATGTGGCTCGGAATTCGTGATGGGGGTCTACCTGCTTATGATATTGAATCAAGCGTCTGTGCTGCGTGCCAACTTTCCACGCGCACATTCACACAAATAGAGAGCAAGAAGAGCTTGTATGATAGAAAGATTGCACTTGCGTATATGCGCTTGTGTGTGTGTGTGCGTGTGTGTGTGCGTGCGTGTGTGTGTGTGTAAATCAGTTATGTGCGCATGCACGTACCCGCGCGTGCACGTGGCGTGGCGTGTTACCAGTTCCCATATTAGGACTGCACCACTGGTCCAGAGACTTCTGCAGGGTGGGCTTCAGGGTCCACGACTCACAGCCACAGAGGAGTACAGACTTCTGCAGGGTGGGCTTCAGGGTCCACGACTCACAGCCACAGAGGAGTACAGACTTCTGCAGGGTGGGCTTCAGGGTCCACGACTCACAGCCACAGAGGAGTACAGACTTCTGCAGGGTGGGCTTCAGGGTCCACGACTCACAGCCACAGAGGAGTACAGACTTCTGCAGGGTGGGCTTCAGGGTCCACGACTCACAGCCACAGAGGAGTACAGACTTCTGCAGGGTGGGCTTCAGGGTCCACGACTCACAGCCACAGAGGAGTACAGACTTCTGCAGGGTGGGCTTCAGGGTCCACGACTCACAGCCACAGAGGAGTACAGACTTCTGCAGGGTGGGCTTCAGGGTCCACGACTCACAGCCACAGAGGAGTACAGACTTCTGCAGGGTGGGCTTCAGGGTCCACGACTCACAGCCACAGAGGAGTACAGACTTCTGCAGGGTGGGCTTCAGGGTCCACGACTCACAGCCACAGAGGAGTACAGACTTCTGCAGGGTGGGCTTCAGGGTCCACGACTCACAGCCACAGAGGAGTACAGACTTCTGCAGGGTGGGCTTCAGGGTCCACGACTCACAGCCACAGAGGAGTACAGACTTCTGCAGGGTGGGCTTCAGGGTCCACGACTCACAGCCACAGAGGAGTACAGACTTCTGCAGGGTGGGCTTCAGGGTCCACGACTCACAGCCACAGAGGAGTACAGACTTCTGCAGGGTGGGCTTCAGGGTCCACGACTCACAGCCACAGAGGAGTACAGACTTCTGCAGGGTGGGCTTCAGGGTCCACGACTCACAGCCACAGAGGAGTACAGACTTCTGCAGGGTGGGCTTCAGGGTCCACGACTCACAGCCACAGAGGAGTACAGACTTCTGCAGGGTGGGCTTCAGGGTCCACGACTCACAGCCACAGAGGAGTACAGACTTCTGCAGGGTGGGCTTCAGGGTCCACGACTCACAGCCACAGAGGAGTACAGACTTCTGCAGGGTGGGCTTCAGGGTCCACGACTCACAGCCACAGAGGAGTACAGACTTCTGCAGGGTGGGCTTCAGGGTCCACGACTCACAGCCACAGAGGAGTACAGACTTCTGCAGGGTGGGCTTCAGGGTCCACGACTCACAGCCACAGAGGAGTACAGACTTCACGGTTGCTTGGAAGAAGCTAATTTTGATGTGTCGGGGGAGGCTGGATTTCCAGACACTATTCATGCCAGTCAGGGTCCTCCATGCCAGTGCCTTCCTCACCTTAAGGTCCTGTTCTGTTGAGTTGACCCAGGAACACAGGTATTAGAAGTCGCTGACCTCTGCCAGAGCGGAGCACATTATTGATGTTCAACATATGCAGTATGAATATAAACCATACAAACCCTCCCAACACTATGCTGTAACATTCCTTACTGATGCTCAACACATCACATCACTTCTTCAGGGATTTCTTCTAGGCTGCAGTTTCAGGACCCTCGTTTTTTATACAACAAATAATACATCTATTTTATATAGCGCTTTTCCAGGTGTTTAAAGACGCTTTACATGGGTAGAAGAGATGAAAACAATCCCAATATAACATGTTTATAACAATAGAACAATGTAAAGCTATGCATGTATCTATATAAAAATAGTTATATATGCAAATGTAAAGGCACTTCTCTTCACATGAATCCCACTAATTACATTTAAATGAAATAGACCATCCCCTGTATTATAGTGTTGCATGCAGGCATAGTTAAAGACATAGTTCAGCACTTTCAGGTGTGAGAGAGAGAGAGAGAGAGAGAGAGAGAGAGAGAGAGAGAGAGAGAGAGAGAGAGAGAGAGAGAGAGAGAGAGAGAGAGAGAGAGAGAGAGAGAGAGAGAGAGAGAGAGAGAGAGAGAGAGAGAGAGAGAGAGAGAGAGAGAGAGAGAGAGAGAGAGAGAGAGAGAGAGAGAGAGAGAGAGAGGGAGGGGGGGGAGAGAGAGAGAGAGAGAGAGAGAGAGACACACACAGATTGTAAAGTATGTACTAGAATAGCAGTAGAATAGCAGTGGAAGTCTCCCTTCTTGGATTGTTGGATTAAATCTTGAAAAAGAGAGAGACTAATTGGTCAAATTGAACATTTTGAAATAATTTCACACACGTAAATTGGGCCTATAAACTTAGTACTGGACCGAATCTTCTGTCCTGGATTGAGCTGGCGTGGTGTAGGCCTGCAGAATAGGCCTACATAACAACTATTAGTAGATGTATTACAATGTAAATATTATTTAATTGTAGACGGACAGTGAGACGGTATATAAGTCTGCAGAATAGGCCTACATAACTACTATTAGAAGATGTATTACAATGTAAATATTATTTAATTGTAGACGGACAGTGAGACGGTATATGAGTCTGCAGAATAGGCCTACATAACTACTATTAGAAGATGTATTACAATGTAAATATTATTTAATTGTAGACGGACAGTGAGAAGATGTATTACAATGTAAATATTATTTAATTGTAGACGGACAGTGAGACGGTATATAAGTCTGCAGAATAGGCCTACATAACTACTGATTAAGAGACTAATAAGAGACAGTTCAGAGAATGAACTCCAACAGTCTTTAAAGCTTGAGATTCTCCCATCTGTTGCACTTGAGTTTAAAACATTGATCTTCAACCTTTGTCAATCAAGTTGTATATGTTTTAATTTGTTGTTATCCTTACTTGTCTTATTGTTATCATTTTATATTCTGTGTGATTGTATATGCCTTTCTTTTTGCTTAACTTTGTATGTACACTCGACGTACATGAGGGAAACCTGAGTTGCCTTTCGAGTTTAAATAAAGGTTTGAAATTAAATGAAATGAGATAACAAATATTGTGGGGTAAACAGACAGATTATTAAGATAAACTTAATTAAAATTACACACTTTCAATAGTTTTTTTTTCAAATAGTTTTTTACTGAGGCTCTGTTTGAATAAAGGTGAATGTCCTGTACCCTGTCACCCAGAGGTACTTCTGAGAACGTCCCACCTGGCAGAAGCACAATCACAGATAAGATATAGTCCTAGGAGTCCTGGTCAGTACCGTAGTGTTTACATAGTGCTTACAGCAGGTCAGTTATTATGTACGGAAGCCAAGAACGGCCACGTCTTTATTTATTATTTTATTGCCGTTTTCATGTGATAATGACTTATTATTTCGTTATCTCGATATAACAAAGTCAGTTTTCTCGTGATAACGACTTATTATTAATTAATTTCATTACCAGTAAGTTGTTGACAGACAGCCAGTGGCAGCTCTTGAAGGCTGAACTCAGGACGGTGTGATCACATGACCCAGCTCTTGAAGGCTGACATCAGCACGGTGTGATGATCACATGACCCAGCTCTTGAAGGCTGACATCAGCACGGTGTGATCACATGACCCAGCTCTTGAAGGCTGACATCAGCACGGTGTGATGATCACATGAACCAGCTCTTGAAGGCTGACATCAGCACGGTGTGATGATCACATGAACCAGCTCTTGAAGGCTGACATCAGCACGGTGTGATCACATGAACCAGCTCTTGAAGGCTGACATCAGGACGGTGTGATCACATGACCCAGCTCTTGAAGGCTGACATCAGCACGGTGTGATCACGTGACCCAGCTCTTGAAGGCTGACATCAGCACGGTGTGATCACGTGACCCAGCTCTTGAAGGCTGACATCAGCACGGTGTGATCACATGAACCAGCTCTTGAAGGCTGACATCAGGACGGTGTGATGATCACATGAACCAGCTCTTGAAGGCTGACATCAGCACGGTGTGATGATCACATGAACCAGCTCTTGAAGGCTGACATCAGCACGGTGTGATCACGTGACCCAGCTCTTGAAGGCTGACATCAGCACGGTGTGATCACATGAACCAGCTCTTGAAGGCTGACATCAGGACGGTGTGATGATCACATGAACCAGCTCTTGAAGGCTGACATCAGCACGGTGTGATGATCACATGAACCAGCTCTTGAAGGCTGACATCAGCACGGTGTGATCACATGAACCAGCTCTTGAAGGCTGACATCAGCACGGTGTGATGATCACATGAACCAGCTCTTGAAGGCTGACATCAGCACGGTGTGATGATCACATGAACCAGCTCTTGAAGGCTGACATCAGCACGGTGTGATGATCACATGAACCAGCTCTTGAAGGCTGACATCAGCACGGTGTGATCACATCTGGATCATTATCCCACCAAAACAAAAGTCTTCTGTTATACTGAGATGATGAAATAAATTAATCCGTTATCACGAGAAAATGGATTTTGTTATATCGAGATTGTTATCACAAGAAAACGGCAATAAAATTAAAAATAAAGACGTGGCCGTTCTCAGCCTGCGTAATTATGGCATGGTATAGGTTACTTCCTAGTATGTTTTCCTTTGTCGTTATTTTGTTTGGACATTTTTGGCTATTGTAGGCCGTATGGTGAAGGCTGAGAAGTGGCTAGAAAACTATTCTCGTTCCCACCTCGGTGGACTACGCAATTTTCACTCCGGGCTAAAGATCTATTGGTGTAGATTTAGGAATAAAAAGTTCTCCATTTACAATCCTGCCCGTTTTGCGCAATCATAATTTTAAAGTCGGGACTAGATCTTTCCTCGGGAACGGATACTTGCTCACCCCGTAGTTTTATTTGACGTAATTGGTGCGAGTTCGGTCACGTATCTTGCGCTCGACCAACGTGATGTAACGTGTTGTTAGCATGTCATCCACGGAGTACATCTCGACGAAAATGGACAAAAAACTAAAACTGTGAGGATTGGTTCGTTCCCCGCCACGCTCCTTTAAGGTACTGTGTTGATTGGTGCATTCCCCGCCACACGCTTCTGGAGCGATTACCAATTTCATCACGCACCTGTCATAGTTTGTGATTAGCGCTCCAGAGGCTTCATATACTGGGACCTCCTTTCAATCGATGTCGGGTCATTTTGAATACTACTGCTTCTGCTTGCTTTCCCCTCGTTGTTGTGCCTCGTCTACTTTCCCTCCAGGACATCTTTGGATTGCTGCTGGTGAATACCTTGATCCTCCGTTTGGAGCTGCGCCTCGTTGCCCGCTTTACGCGTTTGCGCTTTGGTGAGTTGGAACCAAACCCTTTTTGGATTATCTGTTTTTGTGTGTTTGGATAACACTGAAGAGTATCGTTTTTGTTTGCACTGGACTCAGCTAAATTGTGTGTTTTGGATAAACACTGAAGAGTATCGTTTTTGTTTGCACTGGACTCAGCTAAATTGTGTGTTTTGGATAACACTGAAGAGTATAGTTTTTGTTTGCACTGGACTCAGCTAAATTGGGTGTTTTGGATAAACACTGAAGAAGTACCATTTTGTTTCGTTCTGGACTCAGCTAAGGGGGGACTGAACTACACTGCCTCTGTGTACTGTTGGACTGTTGTTGATCTCTCTCTTTCTCTCCGTTTCCACTCCGAGTTGAAGCTGGGAGTATCTGCAGAGCCGCAACGGCGTCAACGCCGATTCCCCACCTCTAACACCGAGAGGATCTGCAGAGCCGCAGTTAACTCTGCCGACGGCAGTCTCCTTTTTTGTTGTTCAGAATTATTACTTGACTCTTTTTTACTCTGTAAATAAATACGCCCTAGTGTTTGGCTAACTCTGAACTACCTGTCTGTGCCGTGCTGTTGAGGTCGGTTTCAAACCCTAACAAAAACGTTCGCAAAATAGGTTTCTAAACAATGTTATATGCATATACACTACTTGCTATATAGGCAAGCGATTGGATACAGCTGAGAAACGGGCCACAATGTACGTGTTATTAACCATACATTTAAATCATATCCCCTTCTCTCTACAGTCTACACCAACAACACAGCATTGCACACGCTGTGAAAATGTCTCGAATGTTTCAAATTGTTGTTAAATGTTAAAAGATATCAATCATGACTGGCCAACCCTTGGCACATGCATTCATTAAGTGTGTGTGTGTGTGTGTGTGTGTGTGTGTGTGTGTGTGTGTGTGTGTGTGTGTGTGTGTGTGTGTGTGTGTGTGTGTGTGTGTGTGTGTGCGTGTGTGTGTGTGTGTGTGTGTGTGTGTGTGTGTGTGTGTGTGTGTGTGTGTGCGTGTGCGTGTGCGTGTGTGTGTGCGTGTGCGTGTGCGTGTGTGTGTGTGTGTGTGTGTGGACTGAGCTTAAACTGCAAGGGAAGCTTGCTTGTCTCCCTGCCGCTGACCACTCTGTCTCGCACGCAGTTTTTAAAAATGTAGCTATTGATGAGAGCATCATCATTTTTACTTTAAAAGCTAGGCTACAGGTTTTACCATCAATGCTCAACCTTTCCATCTGGTTCCCTGGCAGTCATAGCCCACACTGCATACACCATGGTCACGAACAGACAACAGAAACCATGTCTCACATACTCAATGGCTGTCATGCATACAAAGGGCTCTACATTTGTAGGCATGATAGGATCGTGAACCTGATTGCAGACAGTGTCAGTTCCACACTCGGGTCACCTGCAACATATAAGCTGTATAAACACACCAGTGTGAAGCCATATATGCTCAATCTGTGTAGGGACAATTCACTGTTCTCTGACATTTCAGCAAACACCCCCGATGTTGTTATTGTTAATGAGAATAACAGAGAGGTTCTCATCCTGGAAGTTGGTTGCACGTTTGACTACAGTCTAGAGGAAGCATTTACAACCAAAATGTTAAAATATCAACTGTTAGACCATACCATTTCACAACTCGGCTACAACTGTAAACTTTTAGTCTTCATATTTGGAAGCCTGGGTCATGTCCATAAGTTGGGTGTTAGAGGCCTTCAGTTGGCCGGTCTTCCGAAGAGAAGAGCCAAACAATTAGCTAAATATTGCTCAGTGTCAGCAATTATTGGCAGCCGGGCAATTTGGAGAAGACGCTGCTATCTGTACCCATGAGCTGTGTGTTGATTGTCAGGTTCATCATCCGTGTGAGTCTGTAACTTTGATTGCCACTGTGGCACGTTTGTATCCGAATAATCCCACAATGTACAAGCGCACTGTTAATATTTGTGTCCTTTAAACCTTGTTTTTATGTGGACATAAATAAAATATTCTAAATGTGTGGATAGATCTTTAGCCCATAGTGAAAATTGCGTAGTCCACCGAGGTGGGAATGGGATGAAACGATACAGCCTTCACCTTACGGCCTATTGTGGCAACTTACGATTGTGTGTGGCGCACCTCTCGCTCAGTGCTGGTAAGTCAAGGTATCAAACCATCCTACTGGCTGCTACGGCCACATGGGGTTCCCCGTCACGAGGCTACGCTGCCTTCAGGCCACCAGCAAGAAGTCCAACATTAAAGAGTTCCTAGCCCCTTATCCTATTGTGTTTTTCACACATTGTAATACAATTACCACATACATCTGCATCTGTTGTCTTGCTGAAACTAGTATAGACCTGTGACAAATACAGATCCTATTTCTTGCCTATCACTGTAAAAAAGAAAACTGTAAATGTCTGGCAGCAACGGTTGCCAAATACTTACTGTCAAATTACAGTAAAATCAAATACATTTACAGATTACAACCTTTATTTAATGGTTAGTATTTTGATAAAAGGTAATTTACTGTATTTGTAACTGAGGGGTACAATTCCCTGACTGTATTGATAAGTATGGTATTATTAAACCACTACCTCTTGTACTTTAACTTCTGGCCATCCAGTACATGATATAGATATGATGAACACTTTCCCACCTGATGAAACGAAGTCCACACAAATGTACAAATCGAATATTTTATATAGCAAAGGGTATATACAACGTTCACTTGATGACATTTATGATTTGAAATGCACTTGTATGGCAAATGAGTATTCGTAGGTAAATCAACATTGAATGTCCAATCTCTGGTTACGCAGGGAGTAAGTATACAACCCGGTTCTTTAGGGAACTATAGCGATGGTACTTAAATGATTATAGCTGGATACACTAAGGGGGGGGGGGGGGTCCCGCTGGTTGTAAGACAGTAGGAGGGGGGGGGGTTAGAAGAGCCGCTGGCGGTATCCCATCTGGCCGACGATTTCTTGGGAGAATTCAGAGTCCTGAACACGATGCCCACAGAACCTCGGTCCGCAGATGAATACAGCTGGACCCTCTGGTGGACGGTAGCTGCCGGTCCACAACGGAGAGACGTGAGGCGACCTCACTGGTGTAGAGCGCCGTCTCACCTGGACTCCTCTCCGGGGGGTAGTTCCAACACTCAGCAGTGTTGGCCGTTATCCATGGAATAATCAAAGCACCCAAAGCATGTAGATAATCCAAGCCGTGGAAGGCTCGCCGTCGTCCGGGTAAAGTAATCCAATGTACAGGTCTCCTCGTCCTGGCCCGGAGCTCCTCGGATGCAAGCACCACTAGTGGTCTGCCCAGCCTGGTTAAGACTCCAGATAACGTCAGGAACGATGGGGGTGCTGCTCACTTTATAACTCTAACCGAACGATGCACCATACATAATAGACTATTATTAGCTTAATAGAAATACGTCCAACTCGACGGTATAGTGCCAAACTATGACAATTCAACTATTAATCCACACGATATCTCAATGCCTATTCTGAGGCCAAGTAGGCCTTACTGCACCACACGTGCGTCGTGGGTGAGGCTTCGCGTCTGTTACTCGGTTGGAGGGTAAAGAACTAATGGACTAAAAGAAAGTTCTACTTTACTTGCGCCAATATATATGCGCTGTGAACAAATAGTACCATTCGTATTTCGCCAGACGTATTCCTACGCGGAACCGGGCTTGCCACGACATGTTGGGCGGCACGATTGAACTTGAACCTAGGGGTATGGCTGCTGGCGCCAGGTTCTCGTCCAATGGTAGAATGAAACTATTATGGGCTGTTTAGTAGACTAAAGGGATATTCAGTGCATATTGTACAAGGAATATACAGGGGATATCAAACGATATACAAATACTATTAAATATATATCCATAAATAAATATATATATTCGGTTTAATCTGATCCTTCACAACAGCCGCCCCCTAATTAGTCCCACCTAATTAGCTAAGCAGAGACAGATTAACCGCACTGTCTACCACTCAAGGTCCGCTGTAAGGGTCAGTCAACTCACAAAGTCATGGGGTCATGGTCATCATCGATAGTATCTGGGAGTCGGGGCAGTTCTATTAGCCTCGCCACGGGTCGTGTGTAAGTTCGCCCTTGGACGAGTACTTCAGCTGCTCGGACCTTGCCATCGGCACCGGTGATCACTTTGCTTACACGGCCAGCCGGCCACATAGCTCTGGGTAGTGACTGGTCGATAATCATGACGACTGTTCCTTCTGTCAAATTGTCTCTCTCTTTTTACCCACTTCTGGCGGGTCTGTAGAGACGGTAGGTAGTGGAGTAGGAAGCTGCTCCAAAACTTGTCAGCTAGTACTTGACTGTACCTCCACATTCTTCGGCCGTTCGCTTCTTCAGGCCTGTACATTGTCTGGGGTAGCGCGGGGTCCAGCCGCCCCATTAAGAGTGTGTTGGGGGTGACTGGGTCGACATCTGCTACATCACTGGAGACGTAACCGAGGGGTTTTGAGTTCAATACTCCCTCGATCTCCGTGAGGACTGTCATTAGGACTTCCTCCGCCACAGTCTGGGCCCCAAGCACGGCGTACAGGGCTGTCTTTATAGAACGTACTTCTCGTTCCCAGGTTCCACCGAAGTGGGGTGCGTTCGGGGGATTAAACTGGAAGTCAATCTGGGATGGAGCTAGGTGGGTCTTAAGTTCTGGGCCCATAGCTTGGAAGCTCTCTCTCAGCTCTCTTTTTCCGCCTTTGAAGTTTGTCCCATGATCAGACAACAATGTAGACGGTTTTGCTTTCCGTGATGTGAATCTTCGGAAGGCCATAAGGAATGAGTCTGTGCTCATGGTCGGAAGGAGCTCGATATGTATCGCTCTGGTGGTCATGCATTTGAATACAATACCCCACCGCTTCTCGGTTCCTCTTCCTCTCTTTATATACAACGGGCCAAAACAGTCCATGCCTGTGGAGTGGAATGGCTTGTCGCCGAGTCGGAGGCGACAGGGGGGTAAGTCAGCCATCCGTGGTATGCTGGGCTGCGCGCGCCACTTTCGGCAGTCTAGACAGGTTCGCTGGAAGCGTCGCACCGCTTCTCTTCCTTGAAGTATCCAATAGCGACGTCTGATCTCCGCGAAGACTCTCTCTGCTCCTGCGTGGTGTACATCCTCGTCGTATTTCTTTATGATCAGCTCTGTGACCTTGTGTCGGCTGTTCAAGACTATCGGGTACTTAATGTCATCCGGTAGATCGGGGGCTCTCCGCAGGCGACCACCCACTCTGATGAGATTATGGGCGTCACTCTCGGGTGCCAGGTGGAGCAGTCTGCTGTCTGATGGGACGGGCTTTCCTCCCTGTAGACAGTCTAGCTCATCGGGGAACGAGTCTCTCTGGGCTCGTTGTAGTAGAAGAAGTTCTGCTTCTTCGTAGTCAGCTGCTGAAATGTCAGTGGTGGACTGAATCTCTGGGTGGTGCCACAGGAATGTCTTTTGCTGCGCACTCTCTAGGGTAATGCTGTCATCTATGTTGGGGTCTGTGGAGGCGACTGTGCTCAGTCCACAGAACATAGGTTTCTTGTTCTCAGCCTCCTCGTTACTTGCTTCCCGTGGGGTGGGCGTAGGCCACTCTTCTTCCGGGAGCTTGAGGAATTCTGGTCCGTCACTGTAGATGTTGCGACGGGTGAGGTCATCCAGAGACATTCCCCGGGTGATGACGTCAGCTGGGTTGTGTTTGGTGTCCACATACCGCCAGCTCGCTGCTTCTGTTAACTCTTGAATCTCGGTGACTCTGACTCCCACGAAGACTTTGTATCTGCATGAATCAGACTTGATCCAGACTTGAGTACTGTCGTGGAATCTGACCACAAGATTGTTCTGTGCACCGGAATGGTGAGTTCACGTCGGATTAACGTGGCTAGATGCGCTCCTGCTAGGGCTGCGCAGAGCTCTAGACGCGGGATAGATTGTTGCTTTCGTGGGGCTATTCTTGAGCGAGCCAGGATGAAAGCAGTGTGTATCTTTCCTCCCTTCTCTTGGGCACGCAAGTAGGCCACCGATCCATAGGCTACTTCGGAGGCGTCGCTGAAGACGTGTAGATCAATCTTGCATGTCTCTGGCCTCACTGTGGATGGGAAGTAGCTGCGGCGTATATTGACGCCTGGGAGTGAGCGGAGTTCCGTCTCCCACTCTCTCCATGTTGAGGCAAGGTGTGCGGGTATGGGGTCGTCCCAGCCCTGGTCCTTGTCCCATAGTGCTCGTACAATCATCTTTGCCCTGGTGGTGTAAGGTAGAATACATCCCAACGGGTCATATTGTCTGGCGAGTGTTCTGTACACACTCCGTCTGGTGGTCGGTGTCGCCGTCGACCTTCCCTGCTCTGGAGTCAGGGGTTTGTGTCTATAGTGGAGCGAGTCTGTTTTGAGGCGCCAGACTAGTCCTAGTGTCATTTCTTGGGCTTCTCCTGGGATGGTCGCCATCCAGGTCTCGCTGCTGGCAGCCTTGTCCGCGGGGGAGAGGCTGCGCAATACGTGCGGGTCACTGCTGGCCCACTGCCTGAGATCAAAGCCGCCTTTGATCAGGGAGGCGCGTAGCTTGATTAGGAGAGCCTCGGCTTCTTCTTGAGTCGAAACGCTTTGTAAACAGTTGTCCACGTAGAAACTGTTCTTCACACTGTGTCGGACCTCTTCATCTGCTGCTGGGTCCTCTGCGACGTGTTTCTGTAGTGCAAATGTAGCACAGCACGGGCTGCATGTGGTTCCGAAGGGGAGTACTTCCCACTGGTAGATGGCTGGGTTCTCATCTCCGATCCTCTCTCTCCATAGGAACCGCAGCAGGGGCTTGTCCTCCTCCACTAGTCTCACCTGCAGGAACATTCCTTTGATATCCCCGCTGATAGCCACCTTGTCCTGGCGGAAGCGCGGTAGCACGCCTAGTAGGGAGGGGCCGAGTGTGGGGCCGGGCAAGAGCTCTTTATTCAGATTTTGGGATCCGATCTGGTAGCTGCAGTTAAACACAATGCGATCCTTGCCGTTGTGGTGGACCTTGTGATGCGGCACGTACCATGATTCGGTCGTCTGATCGGCCTCTTTAATGTCAATCTTTGTCACGTGTCCCGCTGTGATTAGCTTCTCAATCTCAGCGCGGTACACACCCTCTTGAGCGGGGTCTTTGGCTAGGCGCCGCTCCGTGTTCAATAGATAGCGCTCCGTGGCGTCTTTCTTTGCGTGAAAGGTGGGCATTCCCTCTCGCCTCAGGAGTGGAGTTGCGTATCTCATCACTCCGCCGACTGTGACTCTCTTTGTCCCTTGCTCGAGTAGGTTGATGGCGTAAATGTCTTCTTTAGAACGAATATCTTTCTTTTCGTTCTTAAAGGGCATTGTCTCTAGTGTCCATAGCCTCTCGACATGCTGCAGGAGAGTGGTGTCTTCTTCTGTCGTTCTGGAGTGGAGGCAGCCGGTGGCTGCTGTTCGGTTGAGAGATTTAGCGAGGGGGCCTTGTAGTGTCCACCCTAGGCGGGTCTCGACTGCTGCAGGACAGCCTCGGGGTCCTGTATGGACCCGGTCAATCGGGACTATGAGTTCTGCATGGTCGGAGCCTATCAGCAGGGTCGGGGTAGCGCCGTCTATGAGCGGGATAGGTAGTTGACGCAGGTGCACATATTTATCCATCAACTTGGCGATGGGGTAGGTGTACTGCAATAGTCCTATTTCTTGGCTGGTGAAAGCATTTGTAATCCTATACCGTCGCTCTGGCTGCCCGTTTGCTGCGATAGTGAAGGAGACATTCTCGCCCTTTATCGTCTTTAAATCTCTTCTTATTGTCCGAATCGTCATTTGGTTCTCGCTCCCCCGCAGTCCCAGCTGGGCCGCAGCGGACGCGAGCAGAAGGGCCTTCTCTGACCCGTCATCAAGGACGGCGTAAGTGTCCATGACTTTATCTTGGTAGCTCAATGTCACACGGACTACCTTTAAGAGCACTTGGGCGCCGCTGCTGCTGGTGGGGTCAATGTACATGACACTTGCCTTGGTGCCGCTCGATGGTGCAGGTGGAGGCCGTCTTCTGTTACTGTCGTGTAGTATATCTAGATGGGCTCCGTCGCACCGACTGCACCTTTTCTTTAGGCGGCATTCGGCTGCCATGTGACTGCGCGCACATCGGTAACAGCGCCTGTTGGACTTTATCCATTGACTCACTTCTTCTGCATTCATCTTTGTGAACAGGTCACATTGTGACAGCCAGTGTTCTTTCTCACAGTAGGGGCACACCATCTTCCACTTCTCTTTTCTCGAGGGGGTACTGTGGCTCTTACTGCTCGGTACTGACTCTGATTGGTGCATGACAGTCACCGATCTTCTTCCATCATTTATTCTCCTGGGTCCCTCTCTGGAGCTTGGCGTGCTCCGCCCGAACGTATCCAGTCGTAAGCTGCTGACTTCTCTCGCCAGGAAGTCGGCTGGATCAAGGAGGGATGGTTCGGGGCCGTTAAGATCCCGGTAGTCTCTCTGCCGCCTAAAACGCTCTTGTCTTGCGGGTGGCAGCTTCTCCAAAATCCTCTCGACGTTAGAGTTGGCGTATAGCTCATGCATGCCCTTTTCCCGTTGCGCTCCCAGCATCCCTACCAGGGACTGCACTTTGATTGACAGGTCGTCTAATGAGCGATTGTCTGTTGCTGGGGGTAGGCGATCAATATGCCTTATCTCTTGGATTACGTAATCCCATATACGTCCATATCTCTGGTCCAGCGCTGCTAGGGCCGCTGTGTATGGGGTCGTAGAGGTGGCATAGGCTAGCGCTATATTGTGCGCTCGCGGTACTTTCAGGTGCTTCAGTAATATTGCATACTTGTGGCGTTCATCAGCGACATCCACCATCATTGTCTCTAAGCACGTCCGGAGCTCCGTGTACTGTGCTCGATTCTCATAGGTGAAGTCTGGAAACGACGGCGTGGCAATGTATGACGCCGTGGATGGCTGATACATCGGCGAGCGTTGGGGGAGAGACCTCCTAGGCGAGTCCCCTCTTGCGCCTCTCTGTGGGCTGGTACCGACAGGGTACCATGGCCCGCTGGTCCAGGTGCTATTCCTCGGGGATGGTCGTGCGTCGTGCTCACCCGTGAATAGAGTCGGGGGTCTGTAGCGCAGCGCCGCGGGGGTATAGCCTGGGCTGTACTGGACCTCCTGGTCCGGTGGAGTACTGTGCTGTCGTCGGGCTTGGTTCTCCTCCTCTCCCTCTTCTTCCTCTATCAGGTCTTCCAGATCCTGTAGTCGTTTATTTAGCTTCTCCGCAGTGTATGCCGCTCCTTCCTTGTAGCTGGGTCTCGCTTGGACCGGTCTGGGAAGGGGGTCTGCGGGGGGTATAGGCTTGGTCTGTTGGTCAAGTTCAGGGTCGCTTGCTCGGTTAGGAGACGCTGCCCTTGTAACTTGTCGCGCTCGACTTCGCGCTTGGTGAGATCTGCTTCTCTTTGGGCACCGGCAGCGGCGCGCTGGGCGTCGGCCCGGTCTCTTACCATGTTCTCTTCCGTCTGAAGGCGTCTCATCTCCAGGCGTATGCGCTCTTCTTCGCTCCGTTGCTGTGCTTGGAGTCGATCGCGTTCGCCCTGAAGTCGATCGCGTTCACCCTGAAGTCGATCGCGTTCGGTAGAGGCTGTCAGGCTGACGAGGAACGCCTGTTGTAGCATCCTCTCCGCTTCGCTGGGGGAAGGCGGTTGTGGAGGTGAGCCGCTCCTGGGTGAGCCGCTCCTGGGTGTACTCGTTGGGGAGTCCTGGAGCTCTATTTCCTCGGCGCTCTCCTCCTCTTCTTCCGTGCAGAGTTCTCTCTCTGTAGGGTTGTCTTCCTCCCGGGGCTGGTCGGGGACTACTTCTTCGGTATTGGCGGGGGGTAAAGGCATGTCAGCTCCCTCCTGGTCCCCACCGTGAGCTTGGTCAGTTACATTAGAACCTACTAGGGCCTCTGTGGTCGGGGAAACCTGGTCGTTAAGGTCAGACATAATTTTACTTTCTACTTTTACCGCGTTTACCGTTTGTAGAAGGCTAGGTAGTTGACTGACAGCGTAATCCTCTAAGTACTGAGGTGGCTGTCGTCTGCGCGGCGGGCGTTCTACGTTAGGAGGACCGTTTCGTGGAGTGTTCATCATAGGCCATTTTAATATTAATAACACTATATTAATATTACACTAGTTACCATCCGGCTCGAAGGACCAATTGTAACTGAGGGGTACAATTCCCTGACTGTATTGATAAGTATGGTATTATTAAACCACTACCTCTTGTACTTTAACTTCTGGCCATCCAGTACATGATATAGATATGATGAACACTTTCCCACCTGATGAAACGAAGTCCACACAAATGTACAAATCGAATATTTTATATAGCAAAGGGTATATACAACGTTCACTTGATGACATTTATGATTTGAAATGCACTTGTATGGCAAATGAGTATTCGTAGGTAAATCAACATTGAATGTCCAATCTCTGGTTACGCAGGGAGTAAGTATACAACCCGGTTATTTAGGGAACTATAGCGATGGTACTTAAATGATTATAGCTGGATACACTAAGGGGGGGGGGGGTCCCGCTGGTTGTAAGACAGTAGGAGGGGGGGGGGTTAGAAGAGCCGCTGGCGGTATCCCATCTGGCCGACGATTTCTTGGGAGAATTCAGAGTCCTGAACACGATGCCCACAGAACCTCGGTCCGCAGATGAATACAGCTGGACCCTCTGGTGGACGGTAGCTGCCGGTCCACAACGGAGAGACGTGAGGCGACCTCACTGGTGTAGAGCGCCGTCTCACCTGGACTCCTCTCCGGGGGGTAGTTCCAACACTCAGCAGTGTTGGCCGTTATCCATGGAATAATCAAAGCACCCAAAGCATGTAGATAATCCAAGCCGTGGAAGGCTCGCCGTCGTCCGGGTAAAGTTATCCAATGTACAGGTCTCCTCGTCCTGGCCCGGAGCTCCTCGGATGCAAGCACCACTAGTGGTCTGCCCAGCCTGGTTAAGACTCCAGATAACGTCAGGAACGATGGGGGTGCTGCTCACTTTATAACTCTAACCGAACGATGCACCATACATAATAGACTATTATTAGCTTAATAGAAATACGTCCAACTCGACGGTATAGTGCCAAACTATGATAATTCAACTATTAATCCACACGATATCTCAATGCCTATTCTGAGGCCAAGTAGGCCTTACTGCACCACACGTGCGTCGTGGGTGAGGCTTCGCGTCTGTTACTCGGTTGGAGGGTAAAAAACTAATGGACTAAAATAAATTTCTACTTTACTTGCGCCATATATATATGCGCTGTGAACAAATAGTACCATTCGTATTTCGCCAGACATATTCCTACGCGGAACCGGGCTTGCCACGACATGTTGGGCGGCACGATTGAACTTGAACCTAGGGGTATGGCTGCTGGCGCCAGGTTCTCGTCCAATGGTAGAATGAAACTATTATGGGCTGTTTAGTAGACTAAAGGGATATTCAGTGCATATTGTACAAGGAATATACAGGGGATATCAAACGATATACAAATACTATTAAATATATATCCATAAATAAATATATATATTTGGTTTAATCTGATCCTTCACAACAGTATTTGTATGGCATTTACACTTAAAGTAGAAAAACAACAGTAATCTGTTTTACTTTTTTTTTTTTTGTAGAATGTTGTCAGAAACATATTTTAGTCAACTGTTTAGGTGGAAAAATAGAAAGTTTTTCAAGCAAGCCATCATGTTTATCCTGCTACCCACACCTCACTGTGTGGAGTTTTCTCTCCTGATTGGATAAAGTGGGAATGGGGTACCAGACAACTTATTTTCTGTTTACTTCAGAGTGGAGGAACTGGGAGACCCATGTTACTGACCATTGATTGATTGATTGAAAAGTTTATTAACAGATTGCAGAATGGGTACAGTACAGTACAGCTCAATACATACAATTGTTAAGGGGATGCAGACCAGAGAAAGACTTTCGTCTTGTTTACATCAGGGTCCCCCATTTTCAATTCATCATAACATATATGACATACATGACATACAGATAGACAGTACTGCTACATCTATACATTTATGACATATCAGATTTGCAAATACAGTACTGTTTGTGATACAAAAGTGTCCAGAAAAGGAGTGTATATACATTTGGCGTAGAAACTGTACATTGGAGGAGGTTGGATGGGTGGGGTGGGGTTGGGTGGGTTGGGTGAGGGCTGTACATTGGAGGTGGGGGGGGGGGGGGGGGGGGGGGTTGGGTAGGGGACACACACACATTTTACACTTTACATTTTACACCAAACACTCTATATCAGTGATGACTGTTTACTGCAGAGAGGAGGGACTGGGAGACCCATGTTACTGACCAAACACTATATCAGTGATGACTGTTTACTTCAGAGTGGAGGAACTGGGAGACCCATGTTACTGACCAAACACTCTATATCAGTGATGGCTGTTTACTGCAGAGTGGAGGAACTGGGAGACCCATGTTACTGACCAAACACTCTATATCAGTGATGACTGTTTACTGCAGAGAGGAGGGACTGGGAGACCCATGTTACTGACCAAACACTCTGTATCAGTGATGACTGTTTACTGCAGAGAGGAGGGACTGGGAGACCCATGTTACTGACCAAACACTCTATATCAGTGATGACTGTTTACTTCAGAGTGGAGGAACTGGGAGACCCATGTTACTGACCAAACACTCTATATCAGTGATGGCTGTTTACTACAGAGTGGAGGGAATGAGAGACCCATGTTACTGACCAAACACTCTATATCAGTGATGGCTGTTTACTACAGAGTGGAGGGACTGAGAGACCCATGTTACTGACCAAACACTCTATATCAGTGATGTCTGTTTACTACAGAGTGGAGGGACTGAGAGACCCATGTTACTGACCAGACACTCTATATCAGTGATGGCTGTTTACTACAGAGTGGAGGGACTGAGAGACCCATGTTACTGACCAGACACTCTATATCAGTGATGGCTGTTTACTGCAGAGTGGAGGGACTGGGAGACCCATGTTACTGACCAGACACTCTATATCAGTGATGGCTGTTTACTACAAAGTGGAGGGACTGAGAGACCCATGTTACTGACCAGACACTCTATATCAGTGATGGCTGTTTACTACAGAGTGGAGGGACTGAGAGACCCATGTTACTGACCAGACACTCTATATCAGTGATGGCTGTTTACTACAGAGTGGAGGGACTGAGAGACCCATGTTACTGACCAGACACTCTATATCAGTGATGGCTGTTTACTGCAGAGTGGAGGGACTGGGAGACCCATGTTACTGACCAGACACTATATCAGTGATGGCTGTTTACTACAGAGTGGAGGGACTGAGAGACCCATGTTACTGACCAGACACTCTATATCAGTGATGGCTGTTTACTGCAGAGTGGAGGGACTGGGAGACCCATGTTACTGACCAGACACTCTATATCAGTGATGGCTGTTTACTACAGAGTGGAGGGACTGAGAGACCCATGTTACTGACCAGACACTCTATATCAGTGATGGCTGCAGGAATGTAGAGCTACTTATGTAACTCTTGTTTTAACAAAATAATAGCACTTACAGCACCTTTAATACAATAAAAGATCATTTAAGATTGGCTTTTCTGATTATAGATTTCATTTGTTCACTTAATGACCAACCAACCATATAGACTAGTTATGTATTGTTCTACTGATACTGAAGAACAAAGGTGGGGGACTGGGTTCATGATGTGTGTATACAGTATACTGTATGTATGTAGGTACTGTAAGTGCATGTATGATGATGATGAATAGTATATTTTCGGTGTTTGTTTACAGATCAATCAAAAACACACATTCTGTGGACTTTCAAAAGAAAAGAAAATACGAAAAATCACAAATGTACCTATTATTCAAAGTAAGCTCACACACAAAATCCAAACTCAATGACTCAAAAAAAGGAATAGGCACATGCTTATTTTTGCCTATCCTTTACAATTCTTAAAAAACTAAACATACTTTAATATAAGAAAGAAAAACTTAAAATATGCTGCAGAGATATAATTTCTTTTTTCTTCTTCTCCCTTTTAAAGAAAAAAAAAGATTTCTTTTAATGTTTTACTCAAAACTGTACTCCTGAATTATTTGATCCTTTATGGTCTTTTTAAATTTCCCCTGAGAAGTACACAACTTCAACCCATCACTAAGACTATTCCACAATTGAACTCCCAAAATTGAAACACATCTAGCTTTTACATTAGTTCTTAAATTTTTACATGTTTTAAGAATACACAACCCTCCTAAATTATACTTTCCTTCTCTTGGTTGAAAGAGACATTTGAATACAAGCTGGTAGGTTCTTACTCTTAGCACGAAAAATGATCTCCAAGGTTTTTATGTACACCATATCTACAAATTTTTATGTGCAGGACTTTATGCATAATGGATTTGTTGATTCAAGGTAACTAGCTTTGTTTATTATTCTATTAGCTATTTTATGTAGTTTAATAATAGGATCTATATTTGTTTTATAAACATTCCCCCAGACCTCAACACAATATGACATGTATGTATGTATGTATGTATGTATGTATGTATGTATGTATGTATGTATGTATGTATGTATGTATGTATGTATGTATGTATGTATGTATGTATGTATGTATGTATGTATGTATGTATGTATGTATGTATGTATGTATGTATCTGTTTTTGTTCTTGTTTCTGTTTTTGTAGGGGAAAAAACAAATGCAAGAGAAGAAACCACAATGGTTACTAGAAATATGATTATTTACTGTATTGCCCAGTCAGTACTGCAATGCTACTATAGGTCTTTATTTACTGTATTGCTCAGTACTTTAATGTGTAATATATGTGATTATTTACTGCATTTCTCAGTACCATAATGTATACTATAGATGTTTATTTACTATATATGGCTCAGTACCTTAATGTGTACTATAGATGTTTATTTACTATATTGCTCAGTACCTTAATATGTACTGTATGTGTTTATTTACTGTATTGTTCAGTCTTTTTTTATTTTACCTTTATTTTACCAGGTAGTCACTTGAGATCAATGATTTCTTTTTCTAGCAAGACCTGGCCAAAATGGCAGAAAAACAAAAACAAACATACAATACAAGGGGCAAGGGGCAAGGGGATACATTTGGGGATACTATATGTGTTTATTTACTGTATTGTTCAGTACATTAATATGTACTGTATGTGTTTATTTACTCTAGTGTCTGGTTGGGAGGGAGAGAGAGAGACTGGGAGAAAGGAAATCTATTGTTGTATCTTGTGAGTGACACACAACACAAGGATTCAATGTCCACAATGACATCACTGGTGGCCATCTTCAACCTCAACCTAACTGTCAAACTAAATGAATATGTGTAAAACAGTTTTTTTGGATGAGTGTGAGATTATGTGCAAAATAAATCAGCATCGGCTTTTGGTGAAGTGCCCCTTTAAAGCATTTCAAAGCGATAGCTGATTACAGATAACCAGCTTAACTTTTCAGGTTCCATGTGGCCTTGGCCTTACTTCACTCTCCTCAGTATGGTTCCACTGGACTGACGTGTCCAAATCAAGTATATAAAGGTGAGTGAGGCTCCTGGTCTGCATTAACAGGATGAAGGGTGCTGCGTCTCTGCTGGTGTTGCTGCTGTTCTCTCTGTCTGGGTCATGGGCTCAGGGAGAGAGTGGAGGGATCAGGGAGAGAGATAGCATGGTTCAGACAGGCGAGGTAGCCTGCTACTACTATTATTACTGTTCTGTATCGTTAGTGGCTTAGCTTGGCATCACACTGCACTATCTCGCGTACGTGCACGCGTACTGAATAAACCACAAATGTACCTCTAATACCAGTATTAGTCTGACCACACCCCTCATCAGCTTACCTTCATAAGCAGGTGTGTGGTCACCTGCTCTCCTCCTTCTCGCTTTCACCACAAGGAAGAAGTGCCTCGGTAGATCCCCACACTTGACACCATGATGGAAGAAATTGGATTAGGAACAGCTTGGGAAACAAGGATACGTTGACATCATATCTTTATTTTCTCTCTCACTATTTTCGAGAAAATACGGCGATATTGTCTTCGTACTGGAGTGGTTTTCGTATTGGGAGCACGCCGCTGCATGCTTCTCAACTGCAGTTCCTTGCTGTGTTTGTTGGGGTGAAACCTGTCAGGCCACAGCTGAACTGTCGGACATGCCGCTGTTGTGAGAAGCGGTGCGTTCCAGGTTGGGTGAGTAGTGTTTGCTGGCGGGCTCCACTTGTCTGTTAGTGCTATGGGGGCTACTTGACAAAGTTTATGGAAACCGGCCCCAGGCTAGGGTCCTTTGTTTAGCCGCCTAGGCGACAGAAGGCCTTGGTCTGGAGACCATTATAGTTTTAACTAGTGGGCCGCGACCATTGACACTGGTGATCCCTGTGTGTTCTGGACGAGTGGATTCTCTCTGTCACCGTGTTAAGGCCCCATCTTTCATATCCAAATGAGAGTATTCCTTCACGAGGGGATATGTGCATGTAATGTGCGATAGCGGCAGATTCATGTTCAAAGTCAGCTATACAGGCCAGTTGGTACTGTGCTGATTCCGCCGGATGTGGTAAAGTCACCGTTGTAAAGCGGTGTTGACGTCTTGTTTTCTCTTTTCTCTTAAAAAGTGAGGAGAGGTTCAGAACGGCGGCCTGTCTGGGTGAGTGTTATGTCATTGTTTACATGTTCATAGCTTACGGTTAGCCAGTCAGCTGTTAACTGCTGCGTTAGCCTGCTGGATCGCTGCATGGCCTGCTTAAGGCCTACTATTAGCCAGTCAGCTGTTAGCTGCGGGGCTAGCATGTCGTGGCCGCTAGGTAACGTTAGCTTGCTGCTATGGCCATGGCTGGCGCGGGGTAGCTTAGCTTCTCGCGCGCCGCCGGGAGCTCGCTTCTGATCGCCGTTAGCTTGATGCTATTCTGTTGAACGTGCTTTGATTTTAACATGTTTTACACTCTTGACCGCGACGTCATCCTTGACAGGGGATGTTTCGTTGACCCTGCCCTGAGCCTGGACGGGGATTGCGTCAACTAAGAGGACTGTAGCGACTGGTTGGAGCGGCGACGCTGCCCGGATCGAACAACACAGGACGGCTGTGTTCTACGGTGTCTTGTGACTGCACTTCGCTGATCTGCGTTCCGGGTAGGAACGGGGTTGACCAGGCCTCATAACACGTCTTCTGGTTTTACTTTGCTAAATGTATTGTGAATAACGGTGTTTTTTCCCAAAACGTGTGTTGTTGCAATGCATTTAGGATACGTTGCGGGTTATGTGTGAGCTGTTTTTGTCACTGGCAGTTAGCTTCTCCGTGCAGATCGTGATGTATTGATCTGGTTGTTGTGTGAGAAACATCATGGTGTTTATGTGTACCGTGTACTCACTACTAAGGCAACTAACCTATGAAGCTATGCTTGGTGACAAGTGAGTAAAAGAATGTTCTTTCTCAGACTGTAATGACAATGAACAGTGTGTTCACACATTAACAGGTTTTCCTGTTTTAACTGGCCGTATTGAGGGTAAAATAGGAGGATTGTGTTTTCCCCCCCGGTTCCCTGGGGACTTTATCACCTCCTATCAGACATGTTGTGCATTAATTGTGTCTTTTGTGTGGTAGGGATACGATGTAACTCTTAGCTTGATTGCTGAGGTTGTGCTAAATCTGCTGGAGAAACTTATTTCCTAATGGGAAATTGGTTTGGTTGCTGTCATGTGTGCTTAGCAAGGCCTGTGGTCGATACTAATCAAGAATGATGTATTCTCTCATTGTGAAAAAAACGGCGTTCCTCTGTTGAGTGTTTTTGCCATTTTTTGTAGGTGATGATGGGTTGTGTGTGTCATGTGACCTACAACTGGGTTGTACTGGCCACAGAAGCACATGTGTATGTTGGACCGGGGTTCTTAGAGCCCTCTCTATTCTGTGTTTTTCCTTAGTAAAAATCAGATAGCAGGTTAGCTCATGCGCTGTGTGGAGCTGTGAAACGCTTCATAGAGCTGACTATGACTGTGTCATATTCTCTTTTTGTCGTTACGTCGTATCATGGGTGTGGGGTCGTAAAGGGGTGAACTGGTAACCTTTCCTCTCCCCATTGTTCTGTCGGTCAGGGGTACACCCCCTGTCCTTCAAGGTTCCCGTCACGTGGCAGTTCGGCACGTTACGGGGGGGGGGGGGGGGGGGGGAGGGAGTTCCTGGTCCCACGGCCTGGTATATTGGGCGTGTGCACCGCAGGAATTCCCCCGCCATAGAGTACGTCACCGTGCGCGTCTCTGTTGGTAGGACTTCCGTGTGCTGTTCAGGTCCATGTGATGGATCTGTTTTCAGGGGGGGTGGTCAGGGCTCCTCCTCACCAAGCGCCTTTTCAGGCCTTCTGTGAGTTCGGACTCCTTCTTCCATGTGAGGAAGCCTCCATCAGAGTACAGAGCCTTCCTCCTCAGATTGTCAAAGTGAGTGGACCCTCTAGAAGGGTCCTTTTCTATTGTATGTATATTCGATTCAATTCGTTTATTGAGTGTGTATGGGTTCAGTGCCTCTTCCCCGGAGGCCCTAAAACCAGTTTTTTACATGGCTCAAGGTGCAATATATTCTTTTCAATCTGTACAGCTCGCGTGGGAAGTCTCTCTGGGGATCCCCGTCTCTTTCCTATGGGAGGGTGGTGGGATGTAAAAATGTGAAAATTTTTTACCCCGGCTGTGTAGACTGGGATACATACTGTTGATGCTTCCTTCTTTCTATTCCAGAAGTGTTGGAGTTAGGGAGTGTCACACCCCTCTTGTCGTTCCCCTGGGCGCCTTGGGGATTCAATGACAGGTCTAAATAGCCTGTTCATTGATGGGGGTGTGTCCCGACGCACGTATAGTGCTAGCTCGCTGTAAACAGGCGATTGACTGGCACGCCTTGGTTGCTTGTGGTTGAAACAGCGTTTTTATAAAGCAACTGAGATGGGGGTTTTTCCTCTTCCGACGACCACATCCCATGACCTGGGTGGGTTGTCGACGGATTCTCGTTCATGTCTGGGGGATGATGACGGGATGGATCTGAACATATGTAGTGGGGTCTCACGCCCTTGGGGTGGGCCACCAGGCGCGGTTCGTCCGAACGTCTGGGTGGCGCCTTCTTTTCATGTTAAGATCAACACGCATATCTGCCCTTCTCCTGGAGTAGGCATGTCGGCGTGGTTAGGGCACGGGACTGGTTCTGGTCACGCTGGTCCAGATCAGTTGAACCCGTTGTCCGCCGGGGATGCAGATCTGCTGTTCTGGTACCCTGAGGGACTTGGGCTTTTTTCAGGGGGAAAAATGCCAGGTCGGTCTGGGTGTCACAGGGTTAAGCGCTATGGAGACCCTGGTTGGGTATGTTTTTACTCAGCACTGTCGTCATGGCTTACAGCCATGCCATTCTGTACGCGCTCGATCTCGTCGGATCTCGGCCGCTACACAGGTTGGTCCTGGTTAGTACTTGGTTGGGAGACCGCCGGGGAATACCAGGTACGGTGTGCTTAGGGGCTGGTTCTCCATTATTTTTCGCTCCTCTCTCACGCATGGCGAAGAGGGGACTGTGGGGGTGGTTTTTTGACCTCCTCTGGTGACCCTGTGCTTCCCGTACCGCCAGGCCCGGTCCGAAGTGATGTTTGCGACCCGTAGGCCTGGGTTAACCCTTTTTGGAAACTGAAACGCTTGTACTGCGGTATAGCCGGTGTATACCCGCAGGTGTGTTTTGGAGTTTTTTCTTGAGGGGTTATAGGAACAACCACCGCATTGGGTAACACCGAGGTGGTTGATTCCCTGGTGTGTTGGAGCAGTGTCAACTCCCGGGTTCACCGTTTGAGGGTGCCCCTGCACGTTCATGACGTCTGCCAATCGTGTCAGCCTTCTCTGCCTCGACCCCTCTGAGTGGGGGTTGTTAAATGGAGGCTTGGTCATGCAACACCGCCAGCTTACGCTCCTTCCGCCGGGGCGGCTGTGTTCAGCTGTCCCCTCTGGCGCCTGTCTCGTCCGCAGTCTCCAGGCTAGGGTTAACAGCCTGTTGCCTGGTTTTTCCCCGGTGCGCTGCCTGCTTCCGTTGGTTAACCTTTTTTGTGTGCTTATGGCCATGCTGACTGCCTGTTCTGCAGGGTCAGTGTGCCAGGCGGTGTACTATTGGGGGGACGGGGCCCGCTCGGTTTACGGCCATACCGACCTGAACACGCCCGATCTCGTCCGATCTCGGAAGCTAAGCAGGTTCTGGCCTGGTTAGTACTTGGGATACCGCCTGGGATTACCAGGTGCAGTAACTGGGGGGCCTTTGTCCGAATACGCTGGCGATGTGGGGGGCGGGGCACTACGTGCCCACCTGGTGGGGTCTTGATGCTGGCATCATGGACTTCTCCGGGCCCCCATTCCAGGGAGTCCAGTCCTTTTGGTGGGTCTGGGTCTTCCTTCGCGCTCCGCTGCTACGGCCTTGCCACGGGGTTGGGTTTGCCCTTGACCCCGTGATTCTGGGGGCAGTAACGAGGTTGTTCCTCCGTTCGTTCCCGGGTGGCATGCGGGTTGTGCGTGTGTGTAGTCGTGGGGTCAAGCCACGGTCTGCTCACCCTGTGCGTTAAGTTGCTTGAGTGCCTCTTCGCACGGTCGGGTCCGTCGCCTTCCCGTGAAGCCTCTAATAGGGGGGATACCCTCCATTAGGGGGGGTCGGGGGGGCTCGGCCCTCCCTGTTCTGATGGTTTTGGGGGGCTGTCAGCGGGGTGTATTTGTCAGCCAAGTGGCTCCGCTTGGCCTCCCTTGTGCAGTGTGATGCCAAGCTAAGCCACTAACGATACAGAACGTTAGGTTATGACTATAACCAAGTTCTGTTAGTTAGGGGCGATGCTTGGCATCAGACGGCCGCTGCAGCCCTTGTCCTCACCTTGTGGTGAAAGCTTGGGAAGGAGGAGAGCAGGTGACCACACACCTGCTTATGAAGGTAAGCTGATGAGGGGTGTGGTCAGACTAATACTGGTATTAGAGGTACATTTGTGGTTTATTCAGTACGCGTGCACGTACGCGAGATAGTGCAGTGTGATGCCAAGCATCGCCCCTAACTAACAGAACTTGGTTATAGTCATAACCTAACGTTACTACTATTACTACTACTATTACTATTACTACTACTATTACTACTACTACTACTACTACTACTACTACTACTACTACTACTACTACTACTACTACTACTACTACTACTACTACTACTATTACTACTACTACTACTACTACTACTACTACTACTACTACTGCTACTACTACTACTACTACTACTACTACTACTACTACCGCTACTACTACTACTACTACTACTACTACTACTACTACTACTACTACTGCTACTACTACTACTACTACTACTACTACTACCGCTACTACTACTACTACTGTAACTGAGGGGTACAATTCCCTGACTGTATTGATAAGTATGGTATTATTAAACCACTACCGCTTGTACTTTAACTTCTGGCCATCCAGTACATGATATAGATATGATGAACACTTTCCCACCTGATGAAACGAAGTCCACACAAATGTATAAATCGAATATTTTATATAGCAAAGGGTATATACAACGTTCACTTAATGACATTTATGATTTGAAATGCACTTGTAAGGCAAATGAGTATTCGTAGGTAAATCAACATTGAATGTCCAATCTCTGGTTACGCAGGGAGCAAGTATACAACCTGGTTCTTTAGGGAACTATAGCGATGGTACTTAAATGATTATAGCTGGATACACTAAAGGGGGGTCCCGCTGGTTGTAAGTCAGTAGGGGGGGGGGGTTAGGAGGGCCGCTGGCGATATCCCATCTGGCCGACGATTTCTTGGGAGAATTCAGAGTGCTGAACACGGTGCCCACAGAACCTCGGTCCGCAGATGAATACAGCTGGGCCCTCTGGTGGACGGTAGCTGCCGGTCCACAACGAAGAGACGTGAGGCGACCTCACTCGGGGTAGAGCGCCGTCTCACCTGGACTCCTCTCGGGGGGTAGTTCCAACACTCAGCAGTGTTGGCCGTTATCCATGGCATAATCAAAGCACCCAAAGCACGTAGATAATCCAAGCCGCGTAGGGCTCGACGTCGTCCGGGTAAAGTAATCCAATGTACAGGTCCACTCGTCCTGGCCCAGAGCTACTCGGATGCAAGCACCACACGTGGTCTGCCCAGCCTGGTTAAGACTCCAGATAACGTCAGGAACGATGGGGGGTACTGCTCACTTCATAACTCTAACCGAACGATGCACCATACATAATAGACTATTATTAACTTAATAGAAATACGTCCCACTCGACGGTATAGTGCCAAACTATGACAATTCAACTATTAATCCACACGATGTCTCAATGCCTATTCTGAGGCCAAGTAGGCCATACTGCACCACACGTGCGTCGTGGGTGAGGCTTCACGTCTGTTACTAGGTTGGAGGGTAAAGGACTAATGGACTAAAAGAAAGTTCTACTTTACTTGCGCCATATATATATGCGCTGTGAACAAATAGTACCATTCGTATTTCGCCAGACGTATTCCTACGCGGAACCGGGCTTGTAACGACATGTTCGTCGGCACGATTGAACTTGAACCAAGGGGCTTGGCTGCTGGCGCCAGGTTCTCGTCCAATGGTAGAATGAAACTATTATGGGCTGTTAGTAGACTAAAGGGATATTCAGTGTATATGTACAAGGAATATACAGGGGATATCAAACGATATACAAATACCATTAAATATATATCCATAAATAAATATATATATTCGGTTTAATCTGATCCTTCACAACAGCCGCCCCCTAATTAGTCCCACCTAATTAGCTAAGCAGAGACAGATTAACCGCACTGTCTACCACTCAAGGTCCGCTGTAAGGGTCAGTCAACTCACAAAGTCATGGGGTCATGGTCGTCATCGATAGTGTCTGGGAGTCTGGGCAGTTCTATTAGCCTCGCCACGGGTCGTGTGTAAGTTCACCCTTGGACGAGTACTTCAGCTGCTCGGACCTTGCCATCGGCACCGGTGATCACTTTGCTTACGCGGCCAGCCGGCCACATAGCTCTGGGTAGTGACTGGTCGATAATCATGACGACTGTTCCTTCTGTCAAATTGTCTCTCTCTTTTACCCACTTCTGGCGGGTCTGTAGAGATGGTAGGTGGTGGAGTAGAAAGCTGTTCCAAAACTTGTCAGCTAGTACTTGACTGTACCTCCACATTCTTCGGCCGTTCGCTTCTTCAGGCCTGTACATTGTCTGGGGTAGCGCGGGGTCTAGCCGCCCCATCAAGAGTGTGTTGGGGGTGACTGGGTCGACATCTGCTACATCACTGGAGACGTAGCCGAGGGGCTTGGAGTTCAATACTCCCTCGATCTCCGTGAGGACTGTCATTAGGACTTCCTCCGCCACAGTCTGGGCCCCAAGCACGGCGTACAGGGCTGTCTTTATAGAACGTACTTCTCGTTCCCAGGTTCCACCGAAGTGGGGTGCGTTCGGGGGATTAAACTGGAAGTCAATCTGGGATGGAGCGAGGTGGGTCTTAAGTTCTGGGCCCATAGCTTGGAAGCTCTCTCTCAGCTCTCTTTCTCCGCCTTTGAAGTTTGTCCCGTGATCAGACAACAATGTAGACGGTTTTCCTTTCCGTGATGTGAATCTTCGGAAGGCCATAAGGAATGAGTCTGTGCTCATGGTCGGAAGGAGTTCGATATGTATCGCTCTGGTGGTCATGCATTTGAATACAATACCCCACCGCTTCTCGGTTCCTCTTCCTCTCTTTATATACAACGGGCCAAAACAGTCCATGCCTGTGGAGTGGAATGGCTTGTCGCCGAGTCGGAGGCGACAGGGAGGTAGGTCAGCCATCCGGGGTATGCTGGGCTGCGCGCGCCACTTTCGGCAGTCTAGACAGGTTCGCTGGAAGCGTCGCACCGCTTCTCTTCCTTGAAGTATCCAATAGCGACGTCTGATCTCCGCGAAGACTCTCTCTGCTCCTGCGTGGTGTACATCCTCGTCGTATTTCTTTATGATCAGCTCTGTGACCTTGTGTCGGCTGTTCAAGACTATCGGGTACTTAACGTCATCCGGTAGATCGGGGGCTCTCCGCAGACGACCACCCACTCTGATGAGATTATGGGCGTCGCTCTCGGGTGCCAGGTGGAGCAGTCTGCTGTCTGATGGGACGGGCTTTCCTCCCTGTAGACAGTCTAGCTCGTCGGGGAACGAGTCTCTCTGGGCTCGTTGTAGTAGAAGAAGCTCTGCTTCTTCGTAGTCAGCTGCTGAAATGTCGGCAGTGGACTGAATCTCTGGGTGGTGCCACAGGAATGTCTTTAGCTGCGCACTCTGTAGGGTAATGCAATCATCTATGGTGGGGTCTGTGGAGGCGACTGTGCTCAGTCCACAGAACATAGGTTTCTTGTTCTCAGCCTCCTCTTTACTTGCTTCCCGTGGGGTGGGCGTAGGCCACTCTTCTTCCGGGAGCTTGAGGAATTCTGGTCCGTCACTGTAGATGTTGCGACGGGTGAGGTCATCCAGGGACATTCCCCGGGTGATGACGTCAGCTGGGTTGTGTTTGGTGTCCACATACCGCCAGCTCGCTGCTTCTGTTAACTCTTGAATCTCGGTGACTCTGACTCCCACGAAGACCTTGTATCTGCATGAATCAGACTTGATCCATGTGAGTACTGTCGTGGAATCTGACCACAAGATTGTTCTGTGCACCGGAATGGTGAGTTCACGTTGGATTAACGTGGCTAGATGCGCTCCTGCTAGGGCTGCGCAGAGCTCTAGACGCGGGATAGATTGTTGCTTTCGTGGGGCTATTCTTGAGCGAGCCAGGATGAAAGCAGTGTGTATCTCTCCTCCCTTCTCTTGGGCACGCAGGTAGGCCACCGATCCATAGGCTACTTCGGAGGCGTCACTGAAGACGTGTAGATCCATCTTGCATGTCTCTGGCCTCACTGTGGGTGGGAAGTAGCTGCGGCGTATATTAACGCCTGGGAGTGAGCGGAGCTCCGTCTCCCACTCTCTCCATGTGGAGGCAAGGTGTGCGGGTATTGGGTCGTCCCAGCCCTGGTCCTTGTCCCATAGTGCTCGTACAATCATCTTTGCCCTGGTGGTGTAAGGTAGAATACATCCCAACGGGTCATATTGTCTGGCGAGTGTTCTGTACACACTCCGTCTGGTGGTCGGTATCGCCGTCGACCTTCCCTGCTCCGTGGTCAGGGGTTTGTGTCTATAGTGGAGTGAGTCTGTTTTGAAGCGCCAGACTAGTCCTAGTGTCATTTCTTGGGCTTCTCCTGGGATTGTCGCCATCCAGGTCTCGCTGCTGGCAGCCATGTCCGCGGGGGAGAGGCTGCGCAATACGTGCGGGTCACTGCTGGCCCACTGCCTGAGATCAAAGCCGCCTTTGATCAGGGAGGCGCGTAGCTTGATTAGGAGAGCCTCGGCTTCTTCTTGAGTCGAAACGCTTTGTAAACAGTTGTCCACGTAGAAACTGTTCTTCACACTGTGTCGGACCTCTTCATCTGCTGCTGGGTCCTCTGCGACGTGTTTCTGTAGTGCAAATGTAGCACAGCACGGGCTGCATGTGGTTCCGAAGGGGAGGACTTCCCACTGGTAGATGGTTGGGTGCTCATCTCCGATCCTCTCTCTCCATAGGAACCGCAGCATGGGCTTGTCCTCCTCCACTAGTCTCACCTGCAGGAACATCCCTTTGATATCCCCGCTGATAGCCACCTTGTCCTGGCGGAAGCGTAGTAGCACGCCTAGTAGAGAGGGGCCGAGTGTGGGGCCGGGCAAGAGCTCTTTATTCAGATTTTGGGATCCGATCTGGTAGCTGCAGTTAAACACAATGCGATCCTTGCCGTTGTGGTGGACCTTGTGGTGCGGCACGTACCATGATTCGGTCGTCTGATCGGCCTCTTTAATGTCAATCTTTGTCACGTGTCCCGCTGTGATTAGCTTCTCAATCTCAGCGCGGTACACACTCTCTTGAGCGGGGTCTTTGGCTAGGCGCCGCTCTGTGTTCAATAGATACCGCTCCGTGGCGTCTTTCTTTGCGTGAAAGGTGGGCATTCCCTCTCGCCTCAGGAGTGGAGTTGCGTATCTCATCACTCCGCCGACTGTGACTCTCTTTGTCCCTTGCTCGAGGAGGTTGATGGCGTAAATGTCTTCTTTAGAACGAATGTCTTTCTTTTCGTTCTTAAAGGACATTGTCTCTAGTGTCCATAGCCTCTCGACATGCTGCAGGAGAGTGGTGTCTTCTTCTGTCGCTCTGGAGTGGAGGCAGCTAGTGGCTGCTGTTCGGTTGAGAGATTTAGCGAGGGGGCCTTGTAGTGTCCACCCTAGGCGGGTCTCGACTGCTGCAGGACAGCCTCGGGGTCCTGTATGGACCCGGTCTATCGGGACGATGAGGTCTGCATGGTCGGAGCCTATCAGCAGGGTCGGGGTGGCGCCGTCTATGAGCGGGATAGGTAGTTGACGCAGGTGCACATATTTATCCATCAGCTTGGCGATGGGGTAGGTGTACTGTGATAGTCCTATTTCTTGGCTGGTGAAAGCATTTGTAATCCTATACCGTCGCTCTGGCTGCCCGCTTGCTGCGATAGTGAAGGAGACATTCTCGCCCTTTATCGTCTTTAAATCTCTTCTTATTGTCCGAATCGTCATTTGGTTCTCGCTCCACCGCAGTCCCAGCTGGGCCGCAGCGGACGCGAGCAGAAGGGTCTTCTCTGACCGGTCATCAAGGACGGCGTAAGTGTCCATGACTTTATCTTGGTAGCTCAATGTCACACGGACTACCTTTAAGAGCACTTGGGCGCCGCTGCTGCTGGCGGGGTCAATGTACGTGACACTTGCCTTGGTGCTGCTCGATGGTGCAGGTGCAGGCCTTCTTCTGTTACTGTCGTGTAGTACATCTAGATGGGCTCCGTCACACCGACTGCACCTCTTCTTTAGGCGGCATTCGGCTGCCATGTGACTGCGCGCACATCGGTAACAGCGCCTGTTGGACTTTATCCATTGACTCACTTCTTCTGCATTCATCTTTGTGAACAGGTCACATTGTGACAGCCAGTGTTCCTTCTCGCAGTAGGGGCACACCATCTTCCACTTCTCTTTTCTCGAGGGGGTACTGTGGCTCTTACTGCTCGGTACTGACTCTGATTGGTGCATGACAGTCACCGATCTTCTTCCATCGTTTATTCTCCTGGGTCCCTCTCTGGAGCTTGGCGTGCTCCGCACGAACGTATCCAGTCGTAAGCTGCTGACTTCTCTCGCCAGGAAGTCGGCTAGATCGAGGAGGGATGGTTCGGGACCGTTAGGATCACGGTGGTCTCTCTGCCGCCTAAAACGCTCTTGTCTTGCGGGTGGCAGCTTCTCTAAAATCCTCTCGACGTTAGAGGATTCCAGACAATCGCTCATTAGATGACCTGTCGATAAAAGTGCATGCCCTTTTCCCGTTGCGCTCCCAGCATCCCTACCAGGGACTGCACTTTTATCGACAGGTCGTCTAATGAGCGATTGTCTGTTGCTGGGGGTAGGCGATCAATATGCCTTATCTCTTGGATTACGTAATCCCATATACGTCCATATCTCTGGTCCAGCGCTGCTAGAGCTGCGGTGTATGGGGTCGTAGAGGTGGCATAGGCTAGCGCTATATTGTGCGCTCGCGGTACTTTCAGGTGCTTCAGTAATATTGCATACTTGTGGCGTTCATCAGCGACGTCCACCATCATTGTCTCTAAGCACATCCGGAGCTCCGTGTACTGTGCTCGATTCTCATAGGTGAAGTCTGGAAACGTCGGCGTGGCAATGTATGACGCCGTGGATGGCTGATACATCGGCGAGCGTTGGGGGAGAGACCTCCTAGGCGAGTCTCCTCTTGCGCCTCTCTGTGGGCTGGTACCGGCAGGGTACCATGGCCCGCTGGTCCAGGTGCTATTCCTCGGGGCTGGTCGTGCGTCGTGCTCACCCGTGAATAGAGTCGGGGGTCTGTAGCGCAGCGCCGCGGGGGTATAGCCTGGGCTGTACTGGACCTCCTGGTCCGGTGGAGTACTGTGCTGTCGTCGGGCTTGGTTCTCCTCCTCTCCCTCTTCTTCTTCTATCAGGTCCTCTAGATCCTGTAGTCGTTTATTTAGCTTCTCCGCAGTATATGCCGCTCCTTCCTTGTAGCTGGGTCTCGCTTGGACCGGTCTGGGAAGGGGGTCTGCGGGGGGTATAGGCTTGGTCTGTTGGTCAAGTTCAGGGTCGCTTGCTCGGTTAGGAGACGCTGCCCTTGACTGTTGTCTCGACGAGTTCCTTGAACCCCTGGCGGAGGGAGAGGGTGTTGCCTTGAGGATCAGCTGCTCCATTAGTTGCGCTTGTAACTTGTCGCGCTCGGCTTCGCGCTTGGTGAGATCTGCTTCTCTTTGGGCACCGGCAGCGGCGCGCTGGGCGTCGGCCCGGTCTCTTGCCATATTCTCTTCCGTCTGAAGGCGTCTCATCTCCAGGCGTATGCGCTCTTCTTCGCTCCGTTGCTGCGCTTGGAGTTGTTCGCGCTCGATAAGCATCTGTGCTTGGAGTCGATCGCGTTCACCCTGAAGTCGATCGCGTTCACCCTGAAGTCGATCGCGTTCGGTAGAGGCTGTCAGGCTGACGAGGAACGCGTGTGATAGCATCCTCTCCGCTTCGCTGGGGGAAGACGGTTGTATAGGTGAGCCGCTCCTGACGGTACTCGTTGGGGAGTCCCGGAGCTCTATTTCCTCGGCGCTCTCCTCCTCTTCTTCCGTGCAGAGTTCTCTCTCTGTAGGGTTGTCTTCCTCCCGGGGCTGGTCGGGGACTACTTCTTCGGTATTGGCGGGGGGTAAAGGCATGTCAGCTCCCTCCTGGTCCCCACCGTGAGCTTGGTCAG
>NC_140169.1:60419696-60424696 GCF_963971535.1 Notolepis coatsorum
TCAGTGTATATGTACAAGGAATATACAGGGGATATCAAACGATATACAAATACCATTAAATATATATCCATAAATAAATATATATATTCGGTTTAATCTGATCCTTCACAACAGCCGCCCCCTAATTAGTCCCACCTAATTAGCTAAGCAGAGACAGATTAACCGCACTGTCTACCACTCAAGGTCCGCTGTAAGGGTCAGTCAACTCACAAAGTCATGGGGTCATGGTCGTCATCGATAGTGTCTGGGAGTCTGGGCAGTTCTATTAGCCTCGCCACGGGTCGTGTGTAAGTTCACCCTTGGACGAGTACTTCAGCTGCTCGGACCTTGCCATCGGCACCGGTGATCACTTTGCTTACGCGGCCAGCCGGCCACATAGCTCTGGGTAGTGACTGGTCGATAATCATGACGACTGTTCCTTCTGTCAAATTGTCTCTCTCTTTTACCCACTTCTGGCGGGTCTGTAGAGATGGTAGGTGGTGGAGTAGAAAGCTGTTCCAAAACTTGTCAGCTAGTACTTGACTGTACCTCCACATTCTTCGGCCGTTCGCTTCTTCAGGCCTGTACATTGTCTGGGGTAGCGCGGGGTCTAGCCGCCCCATCAAGAGTGTGTTGGGGGTGACTGGGTCGACATCTGCTACATCACTGGAGACGTAGCCGAGGGGCTTGGAGTTCAATACTCCCTCGATCTCCGTGAGGACTGTCATTAGGACTTCCTCCGCCACAGTCTGGGCCCCAAGCACGGCGTACAGGGCTGTCTTTATAGAACGTACTTCTCGTTCCCAGGTTCCACCGAAGTGGGGTGCGTTCGGGGGATTAAACTGGAAGTCAATCTGGGATGGAGCGAGGTGGGTCTTAAGTTCTGGGCCCATAGCTTGGAAGCTCTCTCTCAGCTCTCTTTCTCCGCCTTTGAAGTTTGTCCCGTGATCAGACAACAATGTAGACGGTTTTCCTTTCCGTGATGTGAATCTTCGGAAGGCCATAAGGAATGAGTCTGTGCTCATGGTCGGAAGGAGTTCGATATGTATCGCTCTGGTGGTCATGCATTTGAATACAATACCCCACCGCTTCTCGGTTCCTCTTCCTCTCTTTATATACAACGGGCCAAAACAGTCCATGCCTGTGGAGTGGAATGGCTTGTCGCCGAGTCGGAGGCGACAGGGAGGTAGGTCAGCCATCCGGGGTATGCTGGGCTGCGCGCGCCACTTTCGGCAGTCTAGACAGGTTCGCTGGAAGCGTCGCACCGCTTCTCTTCCTTGAAGTATCCAATAGCGACGTCTGATCTCCGCGAAGACTCTCTCTGCTCCTGCGTGGTGTACATCCTCGTCGTATTTCTTTATGATCAGCTCTGTGACCTTGTGTCGGCTGTTCAAGACTATCGGGTACTTAACGTCATCCGGTAGATCGGGGGCTCTCCGCAGACGACCACCCACTCTGATGAGATTATGGGCGTCGCTCTCGGGTGCCAGGTGGAGCAGTCTGCTGTCTGATGGGACGGGCTTTCCTCCCTGTAGACAGTCTAGCTCGTCGGGGAACGAGTCTCTCTGGGCTCGTTGTAGTAGAAGAAGCTCTGCTTCTTCGTAGTCAGCTGCTGAAATGTCGGCAGTGGACTGAATCTCTGGGTGGTGCCACAGGAATGTCTTTAGCTGCGCACTCTGTAGGGTAATGCAATCATCTATGGTGGGGTCTGTGGAGGCGACTGTGCTCAGTCCACAGAACATAGGTTTCTTGTTCTCAGCCTCCTCTTTACTTGCTTCCCGTGGGGTGGGCGTAGGCCACTCTTCTTCCGGGAGCTTGAGGAATTCTGGTCCGTCACTGTAGATGTTGCGACGGGTGAGGTCATCCAGGGACATTCCCCGGGTGATGACGTCAGCTGGGTTGTGTTTGGTGTCCACATACCGCCAGCTCGCTGCTTCTGTTAACTCTTGAATCTCGGTGACTCTGACTCCCACGAAGACCTTGTATCTGCATGAATCAGACTTGATCCATGTGAGTACTGTCGTGGAATCTGACCACAAGATTGTTCTGTGCACCGGAATGGTGAGTTCACGTTGGATTAACGTGGCTAGATGCGCTCCTGCTAGGGCTGCGCAGAGCTCTAGACGCGGGATAGATTGTTGCTTTCGTGGGGCTATTCTTGAGCGAGCCAGGATGAAAGCAGTGTGTATCTCTCCTCCCTTCTCTTGGGCACGCAGGTAGGCCACCGATCCATAGGCTACTTCGGAGGCGTCACTGAAGACGTGTAGATCCATCTTGCATGTCTCTGGCCTCACTGTGGGTGGGAAGTAGCTGCGGCGTATATTAACGCCTGGGAGTGAGCGGAGCTCCGTCTCCCACTCTCTCCATGTGGAGGCAAGGTGTGCGGGTATTGGGTCGTCCCAGCCCTGGTCCTTGTCCCATAGTGCTCGTACAATCATCTTTGCCCTGGTGGTGTAAGGTAGAATACATCCCAACGGGTCATATTGTCTGGCGAGTGTTCTGTACACACTCCGTCTGGTGGTCGGTATCGCCGTCGACCTTCCCTGCTCCGTGGTCAGGGGTTTGTGTCTATAGTGGAGTGAGTCTGTTTTGAAGCGCCAGACTAGTCCTAGTGTCATTTCTTGGGCTTCTCCTGGGATTGTCGCCATCCAGGTCTCGCTGCTGGCAGCCATGTCCGCGGGGGAGAGGCTGCGCAATACGTGCGGGTCACTGCTGGCCCACTGCCTGAGATCAAAGCCGCCTTTGATCAGGGAGGCGCGTAGCTTGATTAGGAGAGCCTCGGCTTCTTCTTGAGTCGAAACGCTTTGTAAACAGTTGTCCACGTAGAAACTGTTCTTCACACTGTGTCGGACCTCTTCATCTGCTGCTGGGTCCTCTGCGACGTGTTTCTGTAGTGCAAATGTAGCACAGCACGGGCTGCATGTGGTTCCGAAGGGGAGGACTTCCCACTGGTAGATGGTTGGGTGCTCATCTCCGATCCTCTCTCTCCATAGGAACCGCAGCATGGGCTTGTCCTCCTCCACTAGTCTCACCTGCAGGAACATCCCTTTGATATCCCCGCTGATAGCCACCTTGTCCTGGCGGAAGCGTAGTAGCACGCCTAGTAGAGAGGGGCCGAGTGTGGGGCCGGGCAAGAGCTCTTTATTCAGATTTTGGGATCCGATCTGGTAGCTGCAGTTAAACACAATGCGATCCTTGCCGTTGTGGTGGACCTTGTGGTGCGGCACGTACCATGATTCGGTCGTCTGATCGGCCTCTTTAATGTCAATCTTTGTCACGTGTCCCGCTGTGATTAGCTTCTCAATCTCAGCGCGGTACACACTCTCTTGAGCGGGGTCTTTGGCTAGGCGCCGCTCTGTGTTCAATAGATACCGCTCCGTGGCGTCTTTCTTTGCGTGAAAGGTGGGCATTCCCTCTCGCCTCAGGAGTGGAGTTGCGTATCTCATCACTCCGCCGACTGTGACTCTCTTTGTCCCTTGCTCGAGGAGGTTGATGGCGTAAATGTCTTCTTTAGAACGAATGTCTTTCTTTTCGTTCTTAAAGGACATTGTCTCTAGTGTCCATAGCCTCTCGACATGCTGCAGGAGAGTGGTGTCTTCTTCTGTCGCTCTGGAGTGGAGGCAGCTAGTGGCTGCTGTTCGGTTGAGAGATTTAGCGAGGGGGCCTTGTAGTGTCCACCCTAGGCGGGTCTCGACTGCTGCAGGACAGCCTCGGGGTCCTGTATGGACCCGGTCTATCGGGACGATGAGGTCTGCATGGTCGGAGCCTATCAGCAGGGTCGGGGTGGCGCCGTCTATGAGCGGGATAGGTAGTTGACGCAGGTGCACATATTTATCCATCAGCTTGGCGATGGGGTAGGTGTACTGTGATAGTCCTATTTCTTGGCTGGTGAAAGCATTTGTAATCCTATACCGTCGCTCTGGCTGCCCGCTTGCTGCGATAGTGAAGGAGACATTCTCGCCCTTTATCGTCTTTAAATCTCTTCTTATTGTCCGAATCGTCATTTGGTTCTCGCTCCACCGCAGTCCCAGCTGGGCCGCAGCGGACGCGAGCAGAAGGGTCTTCTCTGACCGGTCATCAAGGACGGCGTAAGTGTCCATGACTTTATCTTGGTAGCTCAATGTCACACGGACTACCTTTAAGAGCACTTGGGCGCCGCTGCTGCTGGCGGGGTCAATGTACGTGACACTTGCCTTGGTGCTGCTCGATGGTGCAGGTGCAGGCCTTCTTCTGTTACTGTCGTGTAGTACATCTAGATGGGCTCCGTCACACCGACTGCACCTCTTCTTTAGGCGGCATTCGGCTGCCATGTGACTGCGCGCACATCGGTAACAGCGCCTGTTGGACTTTATCCATTGACTCACTTCTTCTGCATTCATCTTTGTGAACAGGTCACATTGTGACAGCCAGTGTTCCTTCTCGCAGTAGGGGCACACCATCTTCCACTTCTCTTTTCTCGAGGGGGTACTGTGGCTCTTACTGCTCGGTACTGACTCTGATTGGTGCATGACAGTCACCGATCTTCTTCCATCGTTTATTCTCCTGGGTCCCTCTCTGGAGCTTGGCGTGCTCCGCACGAACGTATCCAGTCGTAAGCTGCTGACTTCTCTCGCCAGGAAGTCGGCTAGATCGAGGAGGGATGGTTCGGGACCGTTAGGATCACGGTGGTCTCTCTGCCGCCTAAAACGCTCTTGTCTTGCGGGTGGCAGCTTCTCTAAAATCCTCTCGACGTTAGAGGATTCCAGACAATCGCTCATTAGATGACCTGTCGATAAAAGTGCATGCCCTTTTCCCGTTGCGCTCCCAGCATCCCTACCAGGGACTGCACTTTTATCGACAGGTCGTCTAATGAGCGATTGTCTGTTGCTGGGGGTAGGCGATCAATATGCCTTATCTCTTGGATTACGTAATCCCATATACGTCCATATCTCTGGTCCAGCGCTGCTAGAGCTGCGGTGTATGGGGTCGTAGAGGTGGCATAGGCTAGCGCTATATTGTGCGCTCGCGGTACTTTCAGGTGC